>NC_133661.1:47749434-47896934 GCF_037893015.1 Macrotis lagotis | reverse complement strand
TGAGTAGTGAACAGGATGCTGAAGGAGAGATGAAACCCATATCTGAAAACAACGAAGGTCCAAGTTCTTGATTTGATCAAAGGTGAACTAGGTTTGGAAGTCCCTGCTTTTTCAAACTTGGTGACAGAGATTTAGTCTTAAAAATCAAACATCTGGGGGGCAGCTAGGTGGTGCAGTGGATTAAAACACCGGCCCTGGAGTCAGGAGTACATGAGTTCAAATGTGACCTCAGACACTTAATAATTACCTAGCTGGAGGGCGGCTAGGTGGCGTAGTGGGGGGGGGGGGCGGCTAGGTGGCGTCGTGGATAAAGCACCCGCCTTGGAGTCAGGAGTACTTGGGTTCAAATCCGGTCTCAGACACTTAATAATTACCTAGCTGTGTGGCCTTGGGCAAGTCACTTAACCCCGTTTGCCTTGCAAAAACCTAAAAAAAAAGTTAAAACACATACAAGAGTTGTTGCTAAAGAGATCTGATCAGATTTGGAAGCTTGGTGGATGTTGAAGGACAAACAAGATGCTTTAGGAGAGATGAGACCCCAGATCTGAAAACAAAGAAAGTCAAAGTTCTTGGTTTGATCAGAGTGGAGCTAGGTCTGGAAGCCCCTGTCTTTTCAGTTTGTGTGACACAGAGACACAGCACCAAAACAATAGGTCAGATTAATGATGGAGAAGTCTTTAACTAGAGTGGTAAAGGGAGGTTTAAAATCCAAAGCAGATACAAGAGATGTTGCTAAGGAGATCATATCAGACTTGGCAGCTTGGTGGATCATGAGGGGTGAGCAGGATGCCTATGGAGGGATGAGACCCCCATATCTGAAACCAAAGAAGGTCACAATTTTTTTGTTTGATCAAAGTGGAGGGAGATCTAGAAGCCACTGTATTTTCAGTTTTGGTGACATAGAAGGATTTAGTCTTAAAACCAAACATCTGGAAGCCTCTGCACTTTCAGCCTTGGTGACATAAAGAGATCTAGTTTTAAAAAGCAAAAAACAAAAATCCTGCCACCACCAAGAAAACAACAACAGTTCAGACTAAAGATGAAATTGCAAAAAAGCAAGCAACAATCAAAACAATAAAAGATCAGACTAAAGACGGAGAAGCCTTGTACCAGGTCAGTAAAGGGAGGGTTAAAAGCCTAGGCAGATCAAGAACTATTGCTAAGGAGATCTGCTCAGACTTGGCAGCTTGGTGGGTGAGGAGTAAACAGGATGCTTAAGGAGAGACGAGACCCCCATAATCAAAAGCAAAGGATGACAAAGTTCTTGATTTGATCAAAAGGGAGCTAGGTCTGTAAGTCCCTGCTTTTTTCAGTATTGATGATATAGAGAGATTTAGTCTTAAATAACCAACATCTGGAAGTCCCTGCACTTTCAGTCTTGGTGACAAGGATAGAGCTAGTTTTAAAAGGCAAACAACAAAATTCCCACCATCACCCTAACCCCCCAAAAAACCAACAGGTCAGATTCAAGATGGAGAAGCAAAAAGAAAACTACAAAAATACTACCACCAAAACAACAACAGGTCAGATTAAAGATGGAGAAGCCTTGAACTGGAGTGGTAAAGGGAGGATTAAAAATCAAAGCACATACAAGAGGTGTTGCTAAGGAGATCTGATTGGACTTGGCAGCTTAGTGGATGTTGAGGGGTGAATAGGATGGCTAAGGAGAGATGAGCCCCCTTATCTGAAAACAAAGAAAGTCAACATTCTTGCTTTGATCAGTTTGATCAGGTCTGGAAGCCCCTGAATTTTCAGTCTTGGTGACAGAGAGAGACCTGGTCTTAAAAAAGCAAAATATAAAAATACCACCACAAACACCAAAATAGCAACAGGTCATATTCAAGATGGAGAAGCAAAAAGAAAACTACAAAAATTCCACCATCACCACCAAAACAACAATAGATTAAAGATGGAGGTCAGACTAAAGATGGGGAAGCCTTGAACTAGAGTGTTAAAGGGAGGTTCAAAAGCCAAAGCAGATCAAGAGACATTGTTAAGGAGATCTGATCAGATTTGGGAGTTTGGTGGATGTTGAGGGACAAATAAGATGCTTTAGAAGATCTGAGACCACATATTTGAAAACAATGAAGGTAAAATTTTGGGGTTTCATCAGAGTGGGGCTAGGTCTGGAAGCCGCTGCATTTTCAGTCTTGGTGACATAGAAGGATCTAGTCTTAAAAACCAAACATCTGGAAGCCCCTGCACTTTCAGCCTTGGTGACATAGAGAGACCTAGTTTTAAAAAGCAAAAAAACAAAAATCCTGCCAACACCATGAAAACAACAGTTCAGACTAAAGAAGGGGTTGCAAAATGCAAACAACACAAATACTACCATCACAATCAAAACAATAAAAGGTCAGATTAATGATGGAGAAGCCTTGTACCAGGTTGGTAAAGGGAGGTTTAAAAGCCTAAGCAAATCAAGAACTGTTGCTAAGGAGATTCGATCAGACTTGGCAGCTTGGTGGTTGTTGAGAAGTAAACAGGATGTTTAAGGAGAGATGAGATGCCATAACTGAAAATAAAGAAGGACAAAGTTCTTGATTTGATCAAAGGGGAGCTAGGTCTGGAAGTCCCTGCTTTTTCAGTCTTGATGACATAGAGAGATTTAATCTTAAAAAAAACCCCAAACATCTGGAAGCCCCTGTACTTTCAGTTTGGGTAACACAGTATAATCTAGTCTTAAAAAGCAAAGAACAAAAGTCCTACCATCACCCCGCAAAGAACAGCAGATCAGATTAAAGATGGAGAATCATCAAAAACAAACAACAAAAATACTACCACCACCACCAAAACCACAACAGGTCAGATTAAAGATGGAGAAGCCTTGGAGAGGTAAAGGGAAGATGAAAAGCCGAAGCAGATACAAGAATCGTTGCTAAGGAGATCTGATCAGGCTTGGTAACTTGCTGGATATTTGGGGGTGAATAGGATGGCTAAGGAGAGATGAGACTCCAGACCTGAAAATGAACAAGATCAAAGTTCTTGGTTTGATTACAGGGGAGCTAGGTCTGGAAGCCCCTGCATTTTCAGTCTTGGTGACAGAGAGAGAGAGAGACCTAGTCTTAAAAAGCAAAAAATAAAAATGCTACCACAAACACCAAAACAGCAACAGGTCAGATTCAAGATGGAGAAGCAAAAAGCAAACTATAAAAATTCCACCAGCAGCAGCAAAACAATAACACATTAAAGATGTAGGTCAGACTAAAGATGGAGAAGCTTTGAACTAGAGTGTTAAAGGGAGGTTCAAAAACCAAGGCAGATCAAGAGATTTTGCTATGGAGATCTGATCAGACTTGGCATCATGATGGATTTTGAAGGAAGAACAGAATGCTTTAGGAGAGATGTGACCCCATATCTGAAAACAATGAAGGTAAAATTTTGGGGTTTGATCAGAGTGGAGCTAGATCTGGAAGCCCCTGTATTTTAAGTCTTGGTGACATAGAGAGACCTAGTCTTAAAAAGCAGACACCTGGAAGCCCCTGTACTTTAAATCATCATGACAGAGAGACATTTAGTCTTAAAGAGCAAACTACAAAAATCCTACCTCAAAACAACAAAAAGTCTAACTTAAAGATGGAGAAGCAAAAAGCAAACAACAAACATCCCACCAGCACCATCAAAACAAGTCACATTAAAGATGGAGAAGCCTTGAACTAGAGAGGTAAAGGGAGGAATAAAAGTCGAAGCAGATACAAGAGTAGTTGCCATGGAAATCTGATCAGACTTGGCAGCTTGGTGGATGTTGCCGAGTGAATAGGATGGCTAAGGAGAGATGAGACCCCATATCTGAAAACAAAGAAGGTCAAAGTTCTCAGTTTTTGATCTGAGTGGTCCTAGGTCTAGAAGCCCCTGCATTTTCAGTCTTGGTGACATAGAGAAATCTTGTCTTAAAAAGCAAAAAATAAAAATACCACCAGAAACACCAAAACAGCAACAGGTCAGATTTAAACTTCAAAACAGGTCAGAAGCAAACGTCAAAAATTCCACTACCACCAACAAAAGAACAACTACAACAAAAATACTACCAGCACCACCAAAACAACAATAGGTCAGGCTAAAGATGGAGAAGCAAAAAGCAAACAACAAACATTCCATCACCACCACCAAAACAGCAAGAGATTAAAGGTGGAAGTCAGACTAAAGATGGAGAAGCCTTGAATTAGACTGGTAAAGGGAGGTTCAAAAGCCAAAACAGATCAAAAGATGTTGCTAAGGAGATCTGATCGGATTTGGCAGGTTGATGGATACTGAGGGACAAACAGGATGTTTTAGGAGATTTGAGACCCCATATCTGAAAACAATGAAGGTAAAATTTCTTGGTTTGATCAGAGTGGAGCTAGGTCTGGAAGCCCCTGTATTTTTAGTCTTGGTGACAGAGGGAGAGAGAGATCTACTCTTAAAAAGCAAACAACAGAGGGCAGCTAGGTGGTGCAGTGGATAGAGCACCAGCTCTGGAGTTAGGAGTACCTGAGTTCAAATCGGGCCTCAGACAATAATTACTTAGCTGTGTGGTCTTGGGCAAGCTACTTAACCCCATTGCCTTGCAAAAATTAAAAGCAAACCTAAAGCAAACAACAAAAATTCCACCAGCACCACCAAAACAACAGGTCAGATTAAAGATGGAGAAGCCTTGAACTACAGTGGTAAAGGGAGGTTTAAAAGCCAAAGCAGATACAGGAGATGTTGCTAAGGAAATCTGATCAGAATTGTCAGCTTGGTGGATATTGAGGGATGACCAGGATGCCTAAGGAGAGATGAGACCCCATATCTGAAAACAAAGAAGGTCAAAGTTCTCGGTTTTGATCTGAGCCGTGCTAGGTCTAGAAGCCACTGCATTTTCAGTTTTGGTGACACAGAGAGATCTAGTCTTAAAAAGCAAACATCTGCAAGCTCCTGTACTTTCAGCCTTTGTTACATAGAGTAACCTAGTCTTAAAAAGCAAAAAAACAAAAATCCTGCCAGCAGCACCAAAACAACAACAGGTCAGATTCAAGATAAAGAACCAAAAAGCAAACAACAAAAATCCCAGTAGCACCACCAAAAGAACAACAGGTAAGACTAAAGATGGGCTTGCAAAAAAAAACACAAATTAAAAAATACGACCACCATAACAAGTCAGACTAAAGAGGGAGAAGCCTTGAAACAGGTTGGTAAAGGGACTTTTAAAAGCCGAAGCACAGCAAGAGCTGTTGCTAAGGAGATCTGAACAGAATGGTAGCTTGGTGGTTGTTGAGGAGTGAACACATTGCTTAAGGAGAGATGAGACCCCATAACTGAAAACAAAGAAGGTAAAAATTCTTGATTTGATCAAAAGGGAGCTAGGTCTGGTAGTTCCTGCTTTTTCAGTCTTGGGGACATAGAGATTTAGTCTAAAAAAAACAAAAATCTGGAAACCCCTACCTACACTTTCAGTTTTGGTGACATAAAGAAACCTAGTCTTAAAAAGCAAAGAACAAAATTCCCACCATCACCCCCCAAAATCAACAGGTCAGATTAAAGATGGAGAAGCGGTGAACTAGGGTGATGAAGGGAGGATTAAAAGCCGAAGCAGATAGAAGACATGTTGCTAAGGAGATCTGATCAGGTTTGGCAGTTTAGTGGAGATTGAGGGACAAACAGGATGCCTTAGGAGATCTGAGACCCCCATACCTGAAAACAATGAAGGTAAAATTTTCTTGGTTTGATTTGAATGAAGCTAGGACTGAAAGCCCCTTGTAAAAATTTTCAGTCTTGGTGACATAGAGAGATCTAGTCTTAAAAAAACAGACATCTGGAAGCCCCAGGACTTTCAGTCTTGGTGAAGTAGCGAGACCTGGTCCTAAAAACTGGTATCTGGAAGCCCCTGCACTTTCAATCTTGGTGACATAGAGAGACCTAGTCTTAAAAAGCAAACAGCAAAATTCCTACCAACCTCAAAACAACAACAGGTCAAACTAAAGATGGAGAGGCACACAGCAAAGAACGAAAAACCCACCACCACCACCAAAACAATAGGTCAGACTAAAGATGGAAAAACTAAAAGCAAACAACAAAAAATCCCACTAGCATCACCAAAACAAGTCAGATTAAAGATGGAGTAGCCTTGAACTAGAGTGATAAAGGGAGGATTAAAAGCTGACACAGATGCAAGAGTTGTTGCCACAGAGAACTGATCAGACTGGGCAGCTTGGTGGATGTTGTGGGGTGAACAGGATGGCTAAGGAGACTTGAAACCCCATATCTGAAAACAAAGATGGTCAAAGTTCTTGGTTTGATCTGAATGGAGCTAGGCCTGGAAACCCCTGCATTTTCAATCTTGGTGACAGAGAGAGCCCTTGTTTTAAAAAGAAAAACAAAAATGCCACCAGAAACATCAAAACAGCAACAGGCCAGATTTAAGATGGAGAAGGCAAAGCAAACTACAAAAATCCCACTATCACAAAACTGTTAACAATAGGTCAGACTAAAGATAAAGAAGCAAAAAGCAAACAACAAATATCCCATCACCACTCTGAAAATAACAGATTAAAGATGGAGAAGTCTTGAACTAAAGTCACAAAGGGAGATTTAAAAGCCAAAACAGATCAATAGATATTGCTAAGGAAATCTGATCAGATTTGGCAGCTTGGTGGATGTTGAGGGGAGAACAGGATGCTTTAGGTGATATGAGATCCGTATCTTAAAACAATGTAGGCGGAATTTCTTGGTTTGATCAGGGTGGAGCTAGGTCTGGAAGCCCCTGTATTTTCAGTCTTGGTGACATAGAGAGACCTAATCTTAAAAAGCAAACAACCAAAGTCCTACCACCAACATCAAAGCACCAACAGGTCAAATTAAAGATGGAGAAGCAAAAAGCAAACAACAAAAATCCCACAAGCACCACCAAAACAACGGCAGGTTAGATTAAAGATGGAGACGCCAAATGCAAGCAACAAAAATCCCACCGCCACAATCAAAACAATAACAGGTCAGAATAAAGATGGAGAAGCCTTGGACAAGGGTGGTAAGGGGGGGGTTAAAAGCTGAAGTGGAGCAAGACCTGTTGCTAAGGAGATCTGATCAGACTTGGCAGCTTGGTGGCTTTAGAGGGGTGAAGAGGGTGCTTAAGTCGAGATGAGACCCCATAACTGAAAACAAAGAAGATCAAAATTCTCGATTTGATCAAAGGGGGAGCTAGGTCTGGGAGCCCCTGCACTTTCAGTCTTGGTGACATAGAGACTTAGTCTTAAAAAGCAAACAACAAAAATCCCACCCCCACACTCAAAACAATAGCAGGTTAGACTAAAGATGGAGAAGCCTTGAAACAGGTTGGTAAAGGAAGGTTTAAAAGCCGAAGCACAGCAAGAGCTGTTGCTAAGGAGATCTGATCAGACTTGCCAGCTTGGTGGTTGCTGAGGAGTGAACAGGATGCTTAAGGAGAGATGAGATCCCATAATTGAAAACAAAGAAGTACAGAGTCCTCGATCTGATCCTAGGAGAACTAGGTCCGGTAGTCCCTGCACTTTTGGTGACATAGAGAGACCTAGTCCTAAAAAGCAAAAAGCAAAAAAACACCAAAATCCCTCCATCACCCCCCAAAAAACAACAGGTCAGTCTAAAGATGGAGAAGCAAAAAACAAAGAACCACCATCCCACCACCACCACCAAAACAACAGGTCACATTAAAGATGGAAAAACAAAAATCAAGCAACAAAAACCCCACCACATAGCCAAAACAACAACAGGTCAGACTAAATAAAGTTGGAGAAGCCTTGAACTACAGTGATAACGGGAGGAATAAATGCTGAAGCAAATGCAAGGGATCTGATCACACTTGGCAGCTTTGGTGGATGTTGAGGGGTGAACAAGAGAAGGAACTCCAAGGTTTCAAGCCTGGGTGCTGGGAAAATGGCAGCCAAGAAATATTTAGGACTGTCTTCAGTATATAATCGGTAAATGTTTCAGTCACTAATGTGCAGAGAAGAAAGTTTACACTTTAATAAAAGGTACCGTGTAGCCTGTTAAATATCATCTATCAAAATGGGGAATCTCAACTGATTGAAGAGTAAGGTAAATGAAGTTCCTGTCATGTCTTTGCTCTATCTTTAGACACAGGTCCCATCATTCCTTCCCTACTGCAATAATGGGCCAGGCCAGTTTTCCCTCAGATGAGAGATAGTGCCAGTTGGGTGACACAGTAGAAAAAGTATGAGATTTGCAGTCGGAAAGGAGTTTGAACCCAGATAGTTTACTAGCTGTGTTACCTGAGCAAATCATTTAATCCCTCTAACCTCAGTTTCTTCATCTGTAAAAATGGGGATAATAGCTTCTATCACTCAGAATTGTTATGAGGATCAAATAAGATAACATATGTAAAAGACTTTGTAAACCTTAAAAACACACAGTGGCTATTATTATTAATATTACTTGAGGATCATTGGTCACAAGGGGATGAGAATTCAGAGATGAAGGCTAGCTGAAACCATTTCTACAAAAACCACCCAAAGTCCTGAAAGTTATTCAGCTCAATCAAAAAGCATTCATTTAGTGCAATTTCTTCTTCCTCCTCCTCCTTCTCCCCTTCCTTCTTTTTTGTCTTCTCTTTCTCTCTTCTTTTCTCTTTCTCCTCCTCTTCCTCAGATTTTGGAGGGACAGAGCAAAGGATGGAATTAATCCCAAGGGACCTGCCTAGTAAATATAAATATGCTGTATTCACTTCTTCCTTGATTCTAAAAAGAAGTATTTGGGTTCAGATCATCTTGTGTAACTTTAGTGGTAAAGACCTATTTGATGGCTCATGAATTGTATTCCCAATCAAGAAAGAGGGAAAAAACCAGTCCTAAGTGAGTATCTATTTTTTTCCAATCTATTCATATGAACATGGACCTGGGTGAAAAAAATCTTCCTCACTACCTCCTTTCCATACTCTGTTACTATTGTTTAATCATTTTTCAGTCCTGTCCAACTATTCGAGTTGGGGTTTTCTTGGCAGAGATACTGGAGTAGTTTGCCATTTCCTTCTCCAGCTCATTTTACACATGAGGAAACTAAGGCAAACAGAATTAAGTGATTTTCCCAGGGTCACACAGCTAGTGAGTATCTGAGGCCATATTTGAACTCATGATAATGGGGCTTCCTGATTTCTGGCCCATCTCTCTGTGCACTATAAGCCACTTAGCTACTCGACCATCTTGCAAAAAAAAATGACCTCTTGGCTGTTTCTCCAATATGGTGTTCCATCCCCAACCCCTTGGTACAAGGGCAGTTAGATGGCACAGTGGATGGAGCACTGGCCTTGGAGTCAGGAGGATGGGAATACAAATCTGGCCTCAGACACTTGATACTCACTAGCTGGGTGAACTTGGGCAAGTCACTTAACTTGTCTCAAAATCAGAGCTATCTCCATTCATTTTGATTCATATCTGGTTATTGAACCCAGATGGCTCTGGAGGAGCAAGTAAGGCTGGTAACTTAGCACTGCAGCCCCTCGCTCAAATTCATTTCACATGCTTGTCATGACATCATCTCTCTGATGCCATGGTCTTTTTCAAGAATGAAGGACAAATATCATCATCATCACCTTGGAACAGGTTTTACCCTCTGCCTGGAGTATACTCTTTTCCCACCTCTGCCTCAGAATTCCTAACATCCTTCCAAAAATCATATGAAGTCCTATGTCCTGAGGCCCTCTATGATGCTTATCTCCCCAGCAAAAACAAAGTTAGCTTATATTTAATTTCTAAATTACTCATTCGTGAACCTGTTGTTTCTTCTCATAGGATCTAAGTTTTCTGAGGGTAAGGATAATTGAATTTCCATCTTTTTAACCACAGTGTTTAGCAAGGTGTCTAACAGAAAGTAGGTAGCAAGGTGGTTCAATCAATCCATTGATGAATATGGAATCAGGAAGACCTGAGTTCAAATCCAGATTTAAACATTTGATCTTGGGTGATTCACTTAACCTCAGTTTGTCTTAATCTACTAGAGAAGGAAATGGCAAACCACCTCTGTATCTTTATCAAGAAAACCCCATGGATGGTGTGGTCTACATAGTTATGAAGGGTTAGATTCCGATGAATAATTCATCAACTAAATAATTATTTGTTGATTGGTTGATTTGTAAAGATAGTGTATCCTCTGGTAGAGTTAGTTCCCCTGGGAAAGGGACTGGTTTTTTTTTTTTTTTTTTTGTCTGCACATATCCCTAGTGGCTAGGAGAGGGTCTAGGACATAGTAGGTCTCAAATAAATGCTTGCTGATTGGCTGACTGGCTTCATGGTCTGGCTGGTGGAGACAGGCCAAGAAAGGAAGGAGAGACTGGGAGGAATGAGGGTGGAGGCAGGGTCCGATGGGGAGAAGGGAGGAACTTTAGCCAACAGTCTTGGCCAGCTTCCCTGTCCTCTACTGGGATGAGAAGTGGTCGGGTTTCTTGTTTCCTTCCTGCCTCCCTTTATCCTTTTCCCTCCAAAGGCCTTTCCAGACAGCCGAGGGCGCATTCAGCACTGGCAGGCTCAGTAACTGGAAGCAGGTGTGGGTAGTTGGCACCCACCCTCTCAGGATGAGGCTTTGGAACCTGGATGTCTGTCCCTCTCTCCTCCCCTTGCCCGCCACTCCCAGAGGATTTTCCTACCCATTCTTGGCTCAGGTAGAACCACAAAGTATGTCTATGAAGTACTAGGGAACATAGAGATTTGGTCAGAAGGGAGAGTTCTAGGGAGGAAAGACAGCCAAAGACCAGAGCTCATGTCACCCAGGGCCATATGGTGAGTGAACACCAAAAGGAGAGAAGACCTGGGGGGGGGGGGGGGGGAGAGACCAAACTGCCCCAGATGTTCATTAGTCCAAGGAAACTTAGAACCTGGGAAGAGACTTAGCCCAAGTTGGAATGATCACCAGTAAGCAGCCGCCTCCTGGACAATATTCCAGGCCTCTTTGGTCTCTGGCACACGCTTTGTGGGACTGGGGGAGGAAGTGCTGAGCCAGCGAGTGGTCAGACTGAAGAGGCAAATTCAAAAGCAGATTGAGGAAGGCTGAGGCTTCAAAGAGCCTCGCTCTCAGGGACTGGCGGAGAAAGGGAGTTGGGGGGTTGGATGTTTGAACCTGTCCCAGGCTGCAAAGGGCTCTCACTGTTTCCAAGCTTTAACAAAATATCAGGAATCACATTCCTCTAGGAAAGGTCCTGGTTGCAATAAAGGTTCTAGATGGGGGGGGGGTGAAGACCAGGGGTTATCACATCTCATCTCACTTTACACATTAAGAAACTAAACAATAATAACAGCAATAATTTATATATTGTTATTACTAACTCAATAATAATGATGATGATGGTGATGGTGATGGTGATGGTGGTGATGGTGATGGTGGTGATGGTGATGGTGATGGTGATGGTGATGGTGATGATGGTGATGGTGATGGTGATGGTGATGGTGATGGTGATGGTGATGGTGATGATGATAACAGCATGACGTGGTACTTTATGGTTTGCAAAGCTCTTGCCAGTACCTCATTTGAAGCCTATGAGTTAAGTGTTATTATTATCTTCATTTTCCTTATGAGAAAATTGAGGCTAATGCTTACCCAAGGTCATACAGCCAAGTAAGTGTCTGAGGTAGGTTTTGAACTTGCCTATTTGTCTACAGGAACAATCTTGTTGCACTTAACCACATTAGATGACTTGTCCAGAGCTCCACAGCTAGGTCTATAAACAGGACTTGAACTCAGATCTTCCTGAGATCAGGTTCTTCACTCTGTCCATTGTACCATACTACTTATTTGGAATAGACATCATAATGCTTAGATTCTGTCATTTTAGAGATGAATGTCCTTGCCAATCTATTCCACTTTGGAACATCTGTTTTTTTCCCTCTTTTAATACAAGGAAGGTGAAAAGATTTCCTCTGTTTTTTCTAGCTGCAACATTCTGTGACTTAGAGGTTATTAGAGAAGGATTAATCTAGTACGGGGATCACCAAACTATGACAGCTTCGGTCTGTGAGCTAATAATGTTTTCTGCATTTTAAAATGAAATTTTGTTGAATTTTAAAATGTGAAGAAATATTCTTATCTGAAGGAATTTAAAAACTGGTAGCACTGGAGTTTAGTTTGCCGAATAAGATTTTCTAGGCTAACAGCCACCATCTCCAAGCCATTTGAGTTCCATTTTAAAGATGGCAATGTAAAGGCCCAGAGAATTGCTTGGTGACATCCCAGGGGTCAATTATCATGTCACAATCACCTGGTTCTGTATAGTTTCTAGATGTTTGCCATCCTTTTCTGTCTTCCTCACTGGCCTAGCACAGGGCTGATCACATAACTGACATCAGTAGAGACCTAGGGATGGAGTGGCCTTCTGTATTACCATGAGGATAAGGAGGAGGAGGTTACATCTGGAAAGAAGGGACTGTATATGAAAGAGGCTATGGAGAGTAAATCTATAGGACCTGAACTCATTGGATAAGGGAAGGGGAAAGAGGTATCAAAGAAAAATGGGGAAGTGAAGAAGACTCTGACGCTTCAAACTGGGGTGAATAGAAAAATGGGTATGCCCTTGAGAGAAGTAGGGAATTCAGAAAAAAGGCAAGTTTTTTTCAGGGCTAGGGTGAATAATGGATTCTCTTTTGGACTTATCTGATTATGAGTTGCCTTTGGGATATCTGGGTAGATGTATTTAGTTAGTTGCTGATGGTGTGGAGACTATACCATATCATCTCAGGATAAGAGCTGGATATGTAATTTAAAGAGTCATCTGCTTAGGAGATGTTGCCATCTTTAAGACATTTATTAGATATATGACCGTATGGGGCAGCTAGGTGGTCCAGTGGATAAAGCACCGGCCCTGAAGTCAGGAGGATCTGAATTCAAATTCGGTCTCAGAGACATAATTACCTAGCTGTGTGACCTTGGGCAAGTCATTTAACCCCACTGCCTCAAAAAAACAACAACAAAAAAAGATATATGAACATAGGCAAAGGAGAAGAGAAAAGAGCCCAAGACTGAGCCTTCAGTTACATTCACACAAAAGAGGCAGAGCAGTGATCCACCAGCAAAGGGGGCTGAGAAGAAATGATCATACAGGGAACCAGGACACTGCAGTATCACAAAAACCAAAGAAGATGGAGTGGTCAATGATGCCAAAGAAAGAGGGGTCAAGGAGGATGAGGACTGATCAAAATGCCACCAGACTGAGGGGTCAGGAGAGCGCTGGCAAGCTTAGAAGGTAGAGATGAAAACCACATTATAAGAACTATTTAATATAGTTTTAATAAAAGGTGGAAGGTGGAGACAAGCATACTGACAGCATTTGATGATTAAAGGGAAGACAGAAGGTACAGTTGAGGGAATGGCAGAGCCAAATGGAAGAGTTTTAAGAAGGAAGAGATCTGGGAATGTCAGTGAACAACAGATAATGAATTAGTGGATAGATTATGGAATGGAAGGAGAGAAGGAGTTAGTCAAAGGGATGAGTTATGTGGGATTGGAATCAAGAGCTCAGGTAGAGAGTTTGACATTGCCAAGAAGAATGATCACCCCTTCATCTGACTATGCACATATAAACAAATGTACTCTGAGCCTAGAGCCAAAGAGAGGAGAATGGGACAAGAGCTGAAGAGCTTTCAGCTAAAGAAGTGAGGAGAAAAGGGAGCTGCTGACAGATGGCTTCAATTTTCTCCATAAAGTATGAAGTGAGGTCCTTTGCCTTAGCAAAGGGAGGGGGAGGGGTGGTATAAAAGCAGCCACATGAACATAAAAGAGGCAGTTTTGAACATACTTTTATGGGAACTTTGGTAGAAAAAGAGTAAAGGGATCATCCAAAAAGACCCTGATTTGGAAAAACTTGGTTTTGGACATTTATCAGCTGTGGGATCCTGAGCAAGTCACCTAAGTTCTTTGTTAAGATGTAGGTAGTCCCCCCCCCCAAAAAAAAGATGTAGACAGTCACAAGAGTTGGTACAAGGAAAGTTTTCAACACTGATCAAAATTATCTGTATTTACACGCAACCGATTTTCTAGGCTTGGCACAAGAAGATACAAAGGTAGATAAAACCTTGCCCTTCAGAGTATTACAATGTAGTTATTAGTGGTAGTGGTAGAAGGAGTGGTAGTGGTAGTAGTAGTTATAGTAGTGGTGGTGGTGATGGTAGTAATAGTAGTAGTAGTGGTGGTGGTGACAGTAGTAGTATTAGTGATAGTGGTGTGTGGTGGTAGTATTAATGGTGGTAGGAGTTGGAAGAGGAGGAGGAGGAGAGTAAGTATTGCTTCATTTTGCCTTTGTGTTTTCAATGTCCAGCAAGGTTTCTTGGAAAAATGGTGCTTAATATATTCTTGGTAAAGTTGAATTTGAACCCAGGTTATGGAAAGGGAAGTATTATGAGATAAAACTGGAAAGCTAGGTTGAAATCTGTGAAGAGCCTTGAAGGGCAGAATCAGCATTGTTAGTTGATCGATAGATAAATAATCAGTAGATAATTCATTAATAAGAATAGTAACACTTAAAAGTAGGTAATGAATGATGATAATCCTTTTAGTAATATGGCACTTTTAACTTTTCAAAACATTTCCCTATTCATTATCTCCCTTGATCCAAAGATTCAGTGAAGTTGGTAGAGTAGTAAATGTTATTTTGGTGTTCCACATGGAGAAACTGAGAACCCCCAAAATTAAATGAATTGAAGATTAAATGAATTTGAAGTTCTGTTACCTAGTGGCTGGACAGGGTGCTGACCTTCCGAGCCAAGACCTTGACATTATGCACCAGGGCCTCTTCGTTCTTGGTCATCTCAATTGGACTAATGGACTCATAATGGACTAATACTGGACTAATAATGACAACTAAGATTTGTTTCAGTTTTTACAAATTGCTTCCTTTGTGAGATAGGCAGAAAAAAATATTATCTCCATTTTACAGAAGAGGAAACAGAGGTTCTGAGGGTTAACTTTGAATTAACATTCAGTCACTCACTAAGCATTTACTAAGTGCTTACTAGTTGTAAGGCTAAGAGCTGAGGACACAGAAAAAGGCAAAAACGGAGTCTTCCTCCTTTAAGGATTCCCCATGCTAACTGGGGAGACATGTACATAAGACATGTACAAGGTAAATGCAGAGTAATCTCAGAGGAAAGGTGCTAGGGGTGAGGGGTTGTGTGGGGGGGGGGGGAGGGATTAGAAAGGTCTCTGCAATCTGGATCTCATTGAGTCTGGCATGTGCTTTGAAAGGAGGTGCCCTCTGATCTTTCTTGGGAGGGAGTAGGGTATAGAAAAAAGATTCTTATTTCTGGAGTAAGAGGATATGGGTTTGGATTCCTCTTCTGATATTTATTATCTGGGTGACCTTAGGCAAATTGCAGCCTCCCCGGGCCTCAGTTTCCTCATCATTCAAATGAAAGGTTTGACTAGATGGTCCTAAGGATCTTTCCTGCTATAGGTGTGGGATGCTAGGATGCTTAGTGAAGCAACTCCACTCCTGGATGATGGAGGGGGGCCTAGGTATTCTGGGATTTGTCCCCCTCTCAGTCCCCTCATTTTCAGAGTGAACCTTTGTCTGCAGAGAATAGTTCTGGAGAAACAGCTTAAGCCCCACACCGCCCACGCTGAGCTGAGCAATCCCTCTGGGAGACCAAGACAAAAATGCTGGGCTGAACAGTTGCTAGGTGACTCAAGCACATAGAGGGAAAATAAATCTAATCAGAGACATGTGGAGGTAGGAGGCATGGGGAAATGGCCCCCACCAGCAGGCGGGCTCAGGAATGGACATCCAGCCTGGTGCCTTGGTCCTTCCACAATAAAGCTGTGGGCTCTGGGGAGGGGCAAGGGGTCCTATGGAAAATTGGCTATGTGGGGGTGGGAGGGAAGGAATGGGCAGCATGGTGGGGATTAGCCCTTCCCACCTTTGCTGATATTTGGGGCTTGAGAACTCCCAGGTGCAGTTTCCAGGATAGAAGGAAATGGTGGGAGGGATGAGGTTTTTAAGAGCTCTAATATTCCAAGCCTGTATAAACAAGGAGGCATAGGATTTTTCGTTTATTTCTTTTCTTTTGTTTTGTTTTTAATAAAATACCTTAATCTTTCAGTTTCAGAAAGGTGAGTTCTGACCCTGCCTTTGTCTGGGTAAGCTGCCTTCCCTTTCTGCAGCTAAGATTCTCCTTCATTAAATGGACAAGGGTGTCATTAATGCAGAAAGTGAGAATGGGAGACAAAGTTCCGGAGATCTTTCTTTGTCCTGGATTTGCCACCAACTCACTCAATGACCTGGGTCAAATCACTTAAGGTCTCAGTTTCTTTCTCCATTAAACTGGACTAATCTCTAAGGGTCCTTTCAGCTCTAAGAAGCTGTGGTTCTATGAAATGTTGAGGATCTTTGTGATGCTCTGAGCCATAGAGGTAGCTATACAAATTCTCTGTATGATCAAGATGGCCAGACAAGGGCTCCTTCTTGCTGGGGGTTGAGGCTATCAGTAATGAAATCTTTACAGAAGAGAGACAATAAAGCAGAACCCCACTTATCATACTCCTAATGATGGAGAGATCAGGTCAGTCTACCAAAGGTACCATATTTGCTGGTCTGGAGAACCCAGCGGTCAGTTTGGTGATTTAAAAGGCTTTTTTTTTATCTCTGCTTTTTCATTCATTCCCTTCATACATTCACATATTCAGATTTTTCCTGAGTACTATATCTAAGAGGATATGGAAGGAAAAAGAGAAAGCAAAGACACAGTCCTTCCCCAAAGAGCAAGATCTCTAACACATATCACAGTTTGAGATTAGGATCCAATAAATGGTATGGCAACAAAGAGGTGAGATAGTTAGGGAAGAAATTTAGACTTTATTCAGTAGGCAGCAAGGAGCCTGTGAAGACCTGTGCTAAAACTCTGCTATAACTCTTCATTTGGGGGAAGGGCAAATGGGTGTATGCAAGAGTATATTTTCTTCTGACAAAATCCAAAAGAGAAACTCCTATCCTGAAATCATGGTACCTTGTTAATTACATCATGTCCACTGTCATTGATTCCTTGAACCTTGAACAGCCACAAAGCCAATATTGGCTCTGTATTCGAGTCATAAATCCCTAACCCCCAAATTGGTTGCCTTTTATCTACTGACAAGTTCTAGAGAACTAAAGGGGCTTTATTAAGATTTATTTATGAAGGAAAAATTAATTCACATAATATATAAAATGTCCAAAGGATCTAGAGTATATAAAAGTATCCTGAACAACAAACCTTGCTTTAATGTTACTTATCTAATCTACTGTTGCCTTCTAAAAGGTGTGGCGCCATCTTGGAGAAGAGAAAATCATATCCCTCTGCTTCCAGAACTCTTGACTGATTCTGCCTCTATCCTGCTTCTGGTCCCCAGCCTTTAGGAGATTGGGTTGTTGAGCCTCGGTACTGTCTGCTTATTCCCATAAGAGTCCTATCATCCACCTGCCTGAATCACACACCTCTCCCTCACTCTAAAGGGATGGAGACCCAAGATCATTATGTTCCTACAAGAATAGAGCTGCATCTTAGTAAGACTACTTGTGATGTACTGCTTGGATAACAAAGGGGATTCTAGGAGTTTGGGGTATAAACTGGATAGCTTAGTGGAGAGAGATCTGGTCCTGGAGTCAAGATGCCATTCAAATGAAATTCAAATGCAGACACTGAGTAGCTGTGTGACCCTGGGCAAGCCACTTAACCTTTGCCTGCCTCAGTTTCTTCATCTGTAAGATGAGGATTTTTTTTAAAAAAGGGTTGCTATAAGAATAAAATGATATATTGCTAAAGCTCTCTTGGAACTTAGGAGGTCCTTAATAAATACTTATTAGCCCCTTCTTCCTCCTTCCCCCCTTCCTTATATGTGTCAATAGTCTAATTACTTTCTTTCTCTAAGTCTCAGTTTCTTCATCTTTTTTGAGAAGAATGATAATGGCATCTTTGGGCCAAAGATTATGCAGGCGAAAAGTCTTTAATTGGTTTCTGTTAAAATACTTTTTTTTTTTTTGCTCCATGAGTTATAATGATGAAGCCTTTCTTCTCTATCTACACTGGATCTACTTCCTAGATGACAAGTAGTCCAGAAGTAAAGGAAATACATCAGTAGGAATTTAGAGAGAGTGAGGAGTGAGTCACAGTCACATAAAGACAAAGAGAAATGGAATGAAGATGAGAGTGAGACAGAGAAATGAAAAGAAAGGAGAAAAGGCAGTGGCGCATCCTATGAAACTGAAACAGGTGTGAATGAGTCCGTGTTGGGTAGAGTAGGGAGTAATGTTCATAAATTTTAATTGGGGGAACTGGTAATACATACATATACATATCCACACATGTGTTTGTACTGCTCAGCTTAGCCGCTTTATTCTGGCTAGAAAGAAATGAGATTCTGAAAAAACACATTTCTGTCCAGAATTGCTGCATAAAACTCAGACTGTATGTGTGTTTGTGTGTGTGTGTGTGTGTGTGTCTGTGTGTGTCTGTGTATGTTAGGAGGAAAGGGAGGTGGTGTCTGCTCTTCAGTATAAACTCAAGACCTGGTATGCCCTTACCAGGGCTGGAAATTTCCATCATCCATCTCTGGGAGTGGGGTGGGAGTGAGGAAGGAGCAGGTAGCAGAGAAAGCATAGTA
This sequence comes from Macrotis lagotis, assembly GCF_037893015.1. Taxonomy (NCBI): domain Eukaryota; kingdom Metazoa; phylum Chordata; class Mammalia; order Peramelemorphia; family Peramelidae; genus Macrotis; species Macrotis lagotis. The sequence continues at coordinate 47,878,370 of NC_133661.1, read as the reverse complement.
TTGGCTGTTCCCTCTCATATCTCCCTCTTCGGCTCCACTAAATAAAATGTCGGATTCTATGAGGTCCTACTTTCTATGACCCAGGCAGTATCCCTGACTGCAGAGAGAAGGGAAGCTATGTAGGGAGGAGGGAAGGGGAGAAAGACAGTTGAGAAGTCTACAAAATTGGGAACTGTTCTTTAGCTCCTCACACCCTAAGGATCATCCAATGCAACCTTGGTCTGCTTAGATTTTGCATCTTTTAGCTTGCATTTGTTTAGTACTTTTACATGGGTCCTCTGGCTTGATTCAAGAACTTTACAAAATAGAGTTGATGAACTTCTCCATTTTACAAATGAAGGAACTAAAGATAAGATAAACTTATGGACTCATAGCTTTTAAGCAGCAGAATTGCAATTTGGTTAGGCAGCTAGGTGGCAAAGTGGATAGAGACCTGGTTCTGCAGTCAGGAGGAGATGAGTTTAAATCCTGTCTCAGATACTAAGTAGCTGTGTGACCCTGGACAAGTCAATTAATCTTCCCTAGCTCCTATTTCCTTCTCTGTAAAATGGGGGAAATAATAACTGCCTCACAGGGTTGTTGAAAGATCAAATGAGACAAAATGTTAAACATTTTGCAACTCTAAAGTTTTTCCAGCTACTTTTATTACTTCTATTTGTTTGTAGGTTGACTTACTGTAGAAAAACTTAATAAATAGGTAAGACTTGCTTTTTTAAAAACCCATAGAGACATACTAATACTTATTGGTATAGGATTCTAAATTCATCCATCCATTCTAGAAATTAGTTTGGAATTGTGTAAAAAAAAATGTGGTTAGAATTGCCATTCCCTTTGACCCAGAGATCTCACTATAAGGCATCTATACCGAGGAAGTCACTAACAAAAAAGAATGGCCCTGTGTCCACCAAAATATTTATAGCAGCACCTCTTGTAATAGCAAAAACCAAACAAACAAAAAGTATCTGGAAACAAAGTAGATCCCCCCCTCAACTGGAACATGATAAAACAGGCAGTTGTACATGAATATAATGAAACATTACTTCATAGTAAGAAATGATGAATATGGAAAAGCATGGAAGTGTCCTATGAACTAATGCTAAATGAAGTCAGCAGAACCAGGAAAACATGATGGGCATTTGCAAGAACACAAATTTTTTTTTTTCAAAGGGATTGAACGTGAATGATCATGCTCAAGAACCAGGAGAACGTTGTACATAGAAACAGCAGCAATGTATGATGATCGATTTATAATAGACCTGGTTCTTCTCAGCAATGCAGTTAGCAAAGAAAATTCTAAATGTCTCATGGTGGAAATTCCTCTCCACAGCCAGAGAAAGAATTTTTAAATTTTTTCTTTCTTTCTTGTGGTTTTCCCCTTTTGCTGATTCTTGACCAATCTGGAAATACTGGGTAACATCACTGCACATGTATAACCTATATCAGATTTCTTGCTATCTTAAGGAGTGGGGAAGGAAGGGTGAGAAGAGAATTTTACACTTTTTTCTTTTTTTCAAGGCAATGGGGTTAAAGTGACTTGCCCAAGGTCACACAGCTAGTAAGTATCAAGTATCTGAGGTCAACTGTGAACTCAGTCCTCCTAACTCCACTGCCTATCCACTGTGCCACCTAACTGCCACCTCCCCCCAAGAGAATTTTACATAAATGAATGTTGAAAACAATCTTTTCATGTAATTGGAAATAAATAAATGAAAAGTGGAGGAAAAAGAAAAAAGGAAATTATCATGTTCAAGCTTGGTCCCAAAGAAGATATATGAGGAAGCATCACTCTCTTGATTTCTTTTCTATGCATACTGTGGGGCATGGCACATGGCATATAATGTCAGGTTTTTTTAGGTGTTTGGTTAGTTTTGCTGAAATTTTCCCCTTATTTTTTTTATTCTATATGATAAAGGATGGCTCTGGAAAGTGAAAAGGAGACTTTGAAATAAAGAATGGCTCTCTGGAAGGAGGGAGGGCTATCATGGAAAATACAGCTGATGAAAAACAAAAATTTCGATTAAAACTGGAAGAAAACCATATACAGGAGATTACTAATTGACCAAATGTAAGAACCAGTGGGGCAGGGAAGGAGAATTATGGACTTTACAAAGTAATTCTTCAGTTTACTGAAGGAGGCACCACATGACTCCTCTGTTAAGCTCTTTTCATGCATATGAAATGGCATATAATCTATAGTTTATAGGCAATTTTCAAGGGGTGCAAGTTGCCTTTTGCTGGGCAGAGTGAGGCGCAACTTTCAGTAGAGAGCAGGTGACCAATGATAATGACAGCACCTCTAGCCTACACAGTGAGCCCTGAAGTAGCTTGAGCTTCATAAACAGGGGAACAATGGCTGAGAACTCCATTAGAATGCAGCAGGAACTAGGGTGAATGGTTTGGTTAGTTAAAATTACATAGAAACAGGGATTTATGGGACAAATCCCTTAGAGATCTGCCCTCCAAGGGAGACCTTGAGGCTTATCAAGGTCTGCTGTTACCTAGGAAACCCATCAGCCTAGCTGTTTCCATGGCAACCGTATTCAATTGGATTGGATAAGTGGGTAGAGAAGAGGTTTGTGTACATTGGTTAAAGGCACTGACCAATTACCTTGAAAGACGTGGGGCTGCCAGAGGGGCTGAATAGGGATGGGCAGCTCCCACACCCCTAGGAACAATGGCCTAAGGTACAGTTCTCAAAAGGAGGAATGGGAGAGATTGGCAATGGAAGGGAGACCGATCAGACTTGGGGACTTATGTAACGGACTAGCTGCACATCTTGTTCCCAGTCTCCCAAAGACACAAACAAAACCTTCTCCCCTCTTGGAATCTATATTCCTTCAAGGCTCTGCTCAGGAGCCTCCATAAGCCCCTTTCTGATGTGCCTTTTGTTGATGTTTGCCAGTCGCAAAACAATTTCATCTATTATTTTGTATTTTCTTGAGCTCCCAATATTTAACAATGTCAGTTCCTCAAAAGCCAAGTGATATCTTGTTCTGTATTGAATACCCCCAGTCACTGCTAAAGCATCTGGTACAAAGAATCATTAGCGTTAGAAGGGACTGAATTACCCCCTTTTGACAGGTGAAGAAACTGAGGTACAGAGAAATATAATAGGAGCCTAATAAATGCTTACTGAATTAAGGCAATAAGCATGTTTTAAAAAGCTTCTCCCAACTCCCTATGTCTGCGTGGAAGCCAAGATGGCCTTGCACCTTTCCTCTTTTACCAAACTTTATTCTGGGGGGCGGGTGGAGACGGGACAGTAGGGGAGAGCCTTTAGAATAGGTTCAAAGCTTTAGAGATGGTTCTTGTCCTTCCTTATGGAAGAAGATCAAAACAATAACGCTATGTTAGAGACAAGTTAACAGTGTGTTCCACCGTGGCTAATCAGATCAATATGAGCGCTCAGAATGTTCCACCACAGGTCGGGCACAAATAGTCCATGTGAACACCTGGGGTGGGTCCTCTCAACATACACATGTCACGTTTCCTTTGAGCTCTTTCCATTCTGTCTTGTTCATAGAGCACAGCACCCTCTCTGATGAGAGCACGCCATGCTGGGCGGTCCTGTGCTAGTGCCTGCCATGCTGCCGAGGTAGAAGGGACCTCAGAGCCCAGCTAGTCTAAGGCCCTCATTTTGCAGATAAAGATCAAGGATATTAAATGGCAAGTCCCATGTTCCACAAGCAGCAAGCTTCAGGGACATTGCTTTTGCCACTCCCTTTCCCCTTTCCCTTCTATGGGCTTGAATTTGGTCAGGTAGTGAAATGTGGACACGAGGACACCATGGATTAAAAACGAGGAGGAGGAAGGGATTGGGGGAAAGAGAGAGATAGGCCAAGGAGGGAGGAGTTCATAAGGGTACTGGAAGGAGAATCAAATAGACTAGAGTGAGAACTACTCATTATATGAGACTTTTCCCAATCCCCCCCAGCTTCTGCCTTTGCCCCTCAAAATTTAGATGTGGATATGTTCATGAGTGTATGTACTATAGGTGTCTCTGGTGTATATACTATATAGTAAATATATGATAGTATCTATATGGGTCTATACTATATACACAAGCACTGCATATGTTCTATATGTGAAATAGATGGCTATTTGTGCCCCATCGGTGGTAGAGCACTCTGAGCTCTCACTGGTCTGATCGGCCCCAGGCCCGACAGGCTGTAATTTATCTCAAACACAGTGATGTCTGTCATTTTGGTCTTCCTGGATAAGGGAGGACAAGAAGCAAGTGTATGTTATATTGAAGATGGTATCTCCATGTGTGTACTAGAGAAACACACTCTCTACAAATATCTTAGTGTGCCTATAAATGATCATTGTGGGAGGGATAGTAGAATTCTTGTTTCTATATGTAAACTGTATATACATATATAATTTTCTGTCTGTTTGCCTATTGTCTCCCCAAGTGGAAGGAATGGAAGGTTCTCGAGAGTAGAAACTGTTTCAGGTTTGCCTGTTTCCCCAGCTCCCACCAGTGCCTGGCATACAACAGGTACTGCATAAATGAGGATCTGAGTAGGACTGGCAAATAAGAACCTAGATTTAGGTGGCACTAGAGAGAGAGATGGGGCATTTGATGCCTATGAAGTTGGTACGGAGAGCGATCTCCCCATTTCACAGATGAGGAAACTAAAAGCGCATGGCCTCGGCTCAAGTATCTCTGCCTACTCAGCAATGAGGGTCCTTATCTGGAGGCGGTTTTCCTGCCTTCGGGTCTGGTGCTCTTGGCTCTGGGGCGCACACACGCTCCTTAAATGGCTCACCGGGTCCATTTCTTTCTGAGCCTGGATCCCTGGGGCGGTCGCCGGTACTCACCTCGTCCATTCTGGTTGGGCCTATACACACTGCCCACGCTGACCCGGCCTTGCTGGGCTCCCTGTCTGTCTCCATTTAACGGGGGAGCTTCGGAGCTCCTGATGGGCAGGTAGGGTTCTGGCCTCGGGGCACTGCCATAGGGTTCCAGGACCCGGAATGGCGGCTGAGGCTCCACGACTCGGGGTGGTAGGTAAGTTTCCGGGGGCACATTGGCATAGGGGGACTGCCAGCCCAGGCGGGGATCGGTCACGTAGCCCGGGCCCAAGCCTGGGGAGGAGCCCCCGGTCACCGGCGGGGTCTCGGGGCCGGCCTGGCCCGGGACCGAGTTGTACGTGTCCTGGTACGCCTGCTCAAAGTTCGAGGTGCCCTCGTGGTAGAGACTGTGGGAGTAGCGCCTGTCCAGCCCGTCGGAAGGCTGCGGCTGCGGCTGCGGCTGCGGCTGGGGCGCCGGCACCAGGGGCACCTCCTGGGCCGGGTAGAAGCCCTGCGGCGGGTAGGAGCCCTGCTCCTCCCCGTACTCCTCGTACCTCAGCCGGGGCTGGAAGGGGTAGAGGACCCCGGCCGAGGCCACGGCCGCGGCGCCGCCGCCGGTGCTCCGGTAATAGACGTAGCTCTCATCGTAGGCCCTGGGGGCCTGCTCGTACGTCTCGTACGGACCCACGAAGGGGGGCTGGGGGTAGGGGTACTGCGCCGGGTAAGATGGCTGCCGGTAGGTGGTCTGGGCGAAGGCCGAGGCCGAGGCCGAGCCCGAGGCGGTGGAGACGGCCGAGGAGGCGGAGCTGGCCTGGCGTTGCCGGGAGACGGCCGTGCGGGCCCTGGCCAGCCCGGAGCTGTCCCCGACGGCCACTTCCCTCCAGTTCTCCGGCACCTGGCCGAAGCCGAAGGGGTGGCGGGCCTGCCCCCGGACGGTGTCCGAGCCGGCCCTGGCGGGCAGCGCGGGCGCCTGGCGGCGGGTGGGCCGGCCCGGGCCCCGGCGCTGGGCCCCGGCCAGCAGCACCCGGGCGCTGCCGTCGGCGAGCGCGGAGCCGGGGGGCAGGTACTCGGCGCCCGAGTTCAGGAGGCTGTACAGCCGCCCGTTGTTCTCCCACTGGATCATCTGCCTCCAGGGCCCGGCGTCGGGCTGCCGCGGGGCCGGCGGCGGCGGCGGCTGCTGCTGCCCGCGGCTCGCGAGGAAGAGCCCGCAGCCCAGGAGGACCCCGAGCAGCCAGCAGCCGCGGGCCATGGTGTCTGCGCCGCCGTCTGGGCTCCCTTCTCCCGGGCTTGGGGCGGCTCCGGCCGAGTCCGGGGGCCGGACGTGGCTGTCCCTCCCTTCCCTGGGGCGCTGCGGGCGGCTGCTCTGCTCCCCGCGCTTCTAGCGCTGCCCATCCCGGGCCGGTCCCGAGCGGGAGGGCGCCCCGGACAGCAGCATGGCGAGGCCGGGGCGGGGGGCGAGCCGAGAGCGCGGGGCGGCCGGGGTGGGGGGGGGGGGGGCTGGGGCCGGGCAGGGCAGTGCGCAGCGCCGCCGGCCTGGGAGTCCCTCCCTGCGAGGGCTGGCCCCAAGGACGGGACCACCGGCGGGAGGGGCTTTACACGGCTCCCGTGCGGGGCTGGGGGCGGGGGGGCCCTGGCCGCCTCCCTCCTCCCGCCTCCCCCTCTCTCCCGCCCGCCCCCCTCTCTCCCGGGGGCCGGGGCCAGCCGGGCTGGCTCGCTCCCACTCGGAGTGAATAAGCAACAAACTGGGGAAAGTTTGCAAGTTTCAGAGCGGGCTGCCCCGTTTGGGGGCTCCACCGCTGGGCCCTACTGCCCGTCGGGTTTCAGCTATGCGCCCGCCGGCCGAGCCGGGGGGCCGCCTTTCCTCTCGGAAGAGGAGAGGAGGCTGGGGGACAAGGGAGGGAGCCTGGGTGGCGCGCCCCCCCCCCGAGCCCCGGGGCCCTGCCCCGGCACCCTTGGGGGCCCGGGCCGGGCCGACAGGCCTCATTGTCACCCCAGAGGGGACCCTACCCAGGACTCTACGGGTAAAAGAGCCTTGGGTCTAAAACGCATGTGCGGTCCAGGGTCATCTTGGTACAAAGGAGGAAACTGAGGCCCCGAGAGCGGACGGCACTTGCTGAGAGTTGCGCACAAGTGGCCGGGTTGAAGGATTCCATGAGCTACGTCCCTGACTCCACTTTCCAGGACTGTCCCTTCTTAGGCCTTATTCGGCCTCAGGGGCCGGGGGATCTTGATTAGCGGGGTTGGTTGGACACATCACCAGGGTTCAAGGAAGAAGACCTGCCCTGGAAGCCCGGCTTGGGCTCGGACGGGGAACCTTGGGAAACTCCCGTATCTCAGTTTCCTTCTTTGTACACCGAAGGGATCGGACTGGCTGGCCGAGCTCGGACTGCCTCCCAGTTCTACTGGCTCCGACCCCCCGGCCAGCATTCGCTTCGGGGCTGGCCCCCAAGCCAGCTGGGCCCTAGGATGCCTGCCTCCTGACTCGCCTTCCCCACCCTGTCTGGCCCCACCCAGTGATTTCAGCAGTAAATAAGAAAACAGAAGTTCCCAGCTGGAGGGGCCCTCCCAGGTCACGTGGCTCGGGCCCCTCGTTTTTTGCAAAAAGAAAACCTGAAAGCAGAGAAGTTAAGTGGGCACCAGCTAGGGCCAGAGAACTTGGAACCCCCTTTCTCTGGACTTCAAGTCAAACATTCTATTCCATGATGCTCCAAGATAGCACCCGAGCATCTTTTTTCTTTTCTTGTCCTTTCTTTTCTTTTCTTTCTTTTTCTTTTCTTCTCTCCTCCCTGCCTTCTTCCTTTCTTCTTCCTTCCTTTCTTCTTTCTTTTTTTCCTTTCTATCTTCCACCTTTCTTCTCTGCTTCCTTTTCTCCCTTGCTTCCTTCCTTTCTTTTTTCTTCCTCCCTTCTTTCCTTTCCTTCCTCCATTCCTCCCTTCCCTCCCTTTCCTCCTTTCTTCTTTCTTCCTTCTTTTTCTTCCTCCCTATCTTCCTCCCTCTCTTCCTGCTACCTTCCCTCTCTCCCTTCCTTTCCTTCCTTCATTTCTTCCTTCTTCCTTCCTTCCTTTCTCTCTGTCTTTTCTTTCTTTCTTTCTTTCTTTCTTTCTTTCTTTCTTCTTTTCTTACTCCTATCTTGCTCCTTCTCTCCCTCCTTTCCTTCCCTCCCTCCTTTCCTTTCTTCCTCCTTCTTTCTTTTCTTTCTTTCTTTCTTTCTTTCTTTCTTTCTTTCTTTCTTTCTTTCTTTCCCCTTTGCTTCCCTCCTTATCTTCTTCCCTCCTCCCTATCTTCCTCCCTCTCCCTTGCTTCCTTCCTTCCTTTCCTCATTTCTTTTCTTTTTTCTTCCTTCCCTTCCTCCTATCCTTCCTTCTTTCTCTTCCTTTCCTTCTTTTCCCTTCATCCTTTCTTCTTTCTTTCCTCCTTCCTTTTCTTTCTTCTTTTCTTCCTCCCTAGCTTTCTCCCTCCCTTGCTTCTTTCCTTTCCTCCCTCCCTCCCTTTTCTTCCTTTCCTTCCTTTCTCTCTGAAACATCTTAGGCTGAAAAGGCTAAGACTTTCCTTTTACCAAGAAGGCTCAGAGCCCAAACTCACATATCAAATGCATAACAGAACTTGTCATCCATATTTCCTGATCTCTGGTCCAGTAGTTTTTATCAGGACCTGAACTGGTCCTTTGGATACCTTTGCCTTGGCTGCAGAAGAGCCACAGTCACATAGTGAGTGACCTTGTACCTATCTTAGAGAAGATCACTGAGTGCATATGTCTCTTTAAAGTCTGCCCCAGGTAGCTCTGAGGGAGATCTGTGCCTTGGCCAGAAAGGCTTTGAGATCCAAAAGTAATCTCCAAATCTCATCTTGGCCATTTTACCTCCAGCCTTTCTCTCTGAGTAATGGGAGAATGGAAGCAAAGATGTGGAATTCTAGGTGGTAGGAAAGGGTTAGGGTTAGATCCAGGAGTATGTTCGTTGTTGGCCTAGGAGTCAGGAGATTGCAGTGCTAGACAAGATTCTGAGCCTAATTTGCAATTGGTTGTGAACAGGTCTCTATTAGTTTTGTTTTCTGTTTGAAGTTAGGACTTTGGGTTAGAGTCCTTTCCAGTCCATATTCTATGAATTTTCCCTTCACTTTATCCTCTAGATGAGAAATGAGTGGAAAGCATAGAATACTAGGGGGGAGCTAGGATGGCACAGTGAAGAGAGCACTGACTGGGTCTGGAGTCAGAAGACCTGAGTTCAAATCCAGTCTCAGACACTGATTAGCTGTGTGACCTTGGGCAGATCACTCTGGTTTGCCTCAGTTTTCTCATCTATAAAATGAGCCGGAGAAGAAAATGGCCATCCGCTCCAATATCTTTGCCAAGAAAACCCCAAAGTGATATCACAAAGGATTGGGCAGGACTGAACAACAATAGGGAATTGGAAGGAGATGAATAATTAGCCCCTAAGAATCAAGAATTTAGACTCTAAAAGAGAGACCGAATGGCCCACGAGATAGAATGATGGATTTGGAGTCAGGAAAACCTGGGTTCAAATCCCACCTTTGATATGTATGAGCTGTCTAAGAATGAAGCAAGTCATCTCTCTGAGCCTCAGACAACGCTCAGACTAAATATTGAAAAGTTCAGTAGTCAAAGGTTCTCCATTCAGATCCTGACTCTGCTACTTCTCGTTCCTGAGGTGATTTTAGACAAGTTACTCTCTGGATCTCAGGTCTTCATCTATAAAATGAGGGCGTTGGACTTGTAGCTCCCTTTTAGTTCTAAGTCCATGGTGCCATGAAATTATTGCGGGGTTACGACCTGTGTCTTATTGGAGGGAAGACTTAAACCCTTTGTCAGGGATTTCTGTGAGGTGTAAGGAGGACTTCTGAGATGACCTAAGTAGCTTCTGAAGTTGTCTCTACCATTTTATTGTTTTTCCTAGGTCTAAACTTGGATTTCACCAAGAATGGGATGTCCTTCAGGCGAAAACTTGGAGGCACAAAAGTACATTATGGATCTGAAACATGTCCTGGAAACCTTGCAAGGTCAGTCCTGAAAATGGGAGGAAGGATGCTTTCTCAGGGTTCTTGGCCAAAGTTGACTGGGGCTCCTAAAACTACATAGCTCCACCACTGGGGTGAATTTGCTCTCTTATTCAAAGACACAAGTGATGCTGTCCCACTAGGCCAAGTTTCCAGGAGGTGGTAGGCCCCTGTGACTCTGCTCTTTACCTCTGAGATGAGTCCAAAGTTCAGGGTGTTCCTGGAATGCCCAGAACCATGCCCAACTCTCTTCAAGGGAGAGAGATGAGGTCACTTCTGCAAGCCAACCCTAAGACCAAGCCTGCTCCAGGGAAGTGTTTGGTTTTCCTCCACAGAGTCTACCAAGTGGGACATAGCTGGAGATCCCCAGGCTCCCCACAACTTGAGGCTAAGGCAGGGAGAGCACAAGCAACATTTAGGGAGGTTCTCTTGTTGCTAGCTACTCAGCTTTCTGTCCAGTACTCAGACCACTCCAACCACTGGTCAGCTGCTGCCATAGTTATTGAAACATTTCCCTAAGGCAGTCAGTCAGAGTGGGCAGGCCTTGGGAGAATCCAAGGTCCAAGAGTTATTTTTACAATCCCATGGTTCCAACCCACTGTTCTCATTGGTTGCTGTCTCAATTTGGACGGTGCATGAAATGTCTGCACGGATATTTTATTTGTTCTTTCCTTGAGTTTCTAATTGGAAGGGGGAAGATGGAAAGAGATGACAAACTATTCTCATTCCAATTAGCTATTAGGGAAATTCTTTTGGTGCTAAAGAGCATGGCCACATCCTCCCTCCTCCCTCTCTGTCCCTCTCTCCTCTCATCTCTCTCTCTCTTTCATCTCTCTTTCTCTCCTCCCTCTCTCTTTGTCTCTCTCCTTCCTCTCTCTCCCTCTCCCTTTCCCTCTCTCTCTTTCTCTTTATCTCTCTCTCTCCTTCCCTTACTCCCTCCCTCTTTCTCTCCCTCTCTCTTTGTCTCTGTCTCTCTGTCTCTCCATCTCCCTCCCCCCTTCCCTGTCTCTCCCTTCTTCTTTATCTCCCTCCCTCCCTCTCTCCTTCCTCTCTTCCTCTCCCCTCCCATTCTCTCTCTCTTTCTTTCTCTCCTTCCCTCTCTCCCTCTCCCTCCCTCCCTCTCTCTTCTTCTTCTCTTTGTCTCTCTCCCTCTCTCCCCCCCTCCTGTACTCCCTCCCTCTCTCTGTTTCTCTCCCTCCCTTACTCCCTCCCTCTCTTCTTTTCTGAATCTCTCTCCCAGGTCCCTCTCTCTCCTTCCTCTCTCTGTCTCCCTCTCCCTCTCCCTCTTCTCTGTCTCTCTCTTTCTCTTTGTCTCTTTCTTCTCCTTTACTCCCTCCCTCTCTCTTTCTCTCCCTCTCTTTCCCTCCTTCCCTCTCTCCTTTATCTCTCTTTCCCTCTGCCTCCCTCCCTCCTTCCCTCTCTCCATCTCTCTCTCTCCCTCCCTTTCTCCCTCCTTCCTCTCACTCTCTATCTCGCTCTCCCTCTTCCTCACTCTGTCTTTCTCTCTCTCCCTCCCTCTTTCTCCTTCTTCTCTCTGAATCTCGCTCCCTCCTTCTCCCCTCTCTCTCTCTCTCTCTCTCTCTCTCTCTCTCTCATCTCTTTCTCTCTCCCCCTCTTTCTCTCTCCCTTTCTCTCTCCCTCCCTTTCTCTCTCCCTCTCTCTCATCTCTTTCTCTCTCCCTCCCTTACTCCCTCCCTTTTTCTCTCCCTCTCTCTTTGTCTCTGTCTCTGTTTCTCTCTCCATCTCCCTCCCTCTTTCCCTGTCTCTCCCTTCTTTCTCTTTCACTCCCTCCCTCTCTCCTTCTTCCCCTCCCTCCCTTTCTCTCTCTGTTCCTCTCTCCTCCCTCCTCCCCCTCTCTCCTTCTTCTCCCCTCCCTCTCTAACTCCCTTCCTCTCTTCTTCTGTCTGAATCTCTCCCTCCCTCTCTTTTCTCTTCTGTCTTTTTTTCTCTCTATCCCTCCCTCCCTCTTTCCTCTCTGTCTCTCTGTCTCTTTCTGTCTCTGTCTTCCTCCCTTACTCCCTCCTTCCTTCTCTCCTTCTTTATCTCTGTCTCTCCCTCTTTCCCCTCCTTCCTCTCATTCTCTCTGTCTTTCTCTCCTTCTTCCTCTCTCACACCCTCCCTCTCCTTCTCTCTGAATCTCTCTCTCCCTCCCTCTCTCTTTTTGTCTCTATCTCTATCTCCTTCCCTCCTTCCCTATCTCTCTCTCCTTCTTTCTATCTTTCTCCCTCCTTCCCTCTCTCCTTCCCTCTCCCCTTCCTCTCTCTCCCTCTCCCTCCCCCACCCTCTCTCTGCCTCTCTCCCTCCCTCTCTCTTCTTTCTCCTCTGTTTCTCTCCTCTCTCCTTCCCCTCTCTCCTTCCTCTCCTTCTCTGTCTCTCTCTCCGTCTTTCTGTCTCCCTCCCTCCCTTACTCCCTCCCTCCCTCTCTTTCCTTCTCTTTGAATCTCTCTCCCTTCCTTTGTTTCCTTCCTTCCCCCTCTTTCCCTCTACTTCTCCCCCTCTCTCCTCTCTCCCCTTTATCCTTTCTCTCCCTTCTTCTGTCTCTCTTCCTCTCTCTCTCTCTCTATCTCTCTCTCTCTCTCTCTATCTCTCTCTCCCTCCCTCCCCTCTCCTCTCTCTGTTTCTCCCTCCTTCCTTCGCTCTCTTTCTCCTCTCTCTGTCTCTCTATCCCTGTTTCTCTCCCTCCCTCCCTCTCTCCTTCCTCTCTTTCTCCCTCTCCCTTTCCCCTTCTTTGTCTCTCTGTGTCTCTCTCCTCCTCCCTTACTCCCTCCCCCTCTTTCTCTCCCTCTCCCCATTCATCCTTTCCTTTCTCTCTCCTTCTCTATCTCTATCTCTCCCTGTCTCTCTCCCTCCCTCTCTGTCCCTCCCTTACTCCCTCCTTCTCTCTCCTTCTCTCTCAATCTCTCTCTCCCTCCCTCTCTCTCTCCTTCCTCCTCTCTCTCTCTCTCTCTCTCTCTCTCTCTCTCTCTCTCTCTCTCTCTCTCTCTCTTTCTCTCTCTCCCTTTCTGAATCTCTGTCTCTCTCCCTCCCTCCCCCTTTCTCTTCTTTCTCCTCTCTCTGTTTCTCTCTCTCCCTCCTTCCCTCTCTTTCTTCTTCTTTCTCTCTGTCTTTCTCTCTCTCCTTTCTCTCTCTGTCTCCCTCTCCCTTTCCCCTTCTCTCTTTGTCTCTCTCTTTATGTCTTTCTCCTTCTCCCTTACTCCTCCCCTCTTTCTCTCCCTCTCTCTCCCTCCTTCCCCCTTGCTCACTCCCTCTCTCTCTCCTTCTCTCTGAATCTCTCTCTGTGTCTTCCTCTCTCTGTCTCTCTTTCCTCCTCTCTGTCTCCCTCTCTCCCTCCCTCCTTTCCTTTCTCTCTCTCTCTCTCTCTCTCTCTCTCTCTCTCTCTCTCATCTCTTGGTCTCTGACTCTGTTTCTGTTTCTCTCTCTATCTGTTTCTATATCCATCGTTGTCTGTCTGTCTGTCTCTGTCTCTCTGAAGCTCATTGTCTCTCCTCTTCCCCGCCACCCCCCCTGCTCTCAGCAGAAGGAGGGGGCAGAGAGGACTGCCTAGCCTTGGATACAGAGGAATGGTGGATTGACTGAAAATTATCGGATTGGGAGAATCTGGCCTTGCTGAATATAACAAGCCCAAGGCAGGACCTTGAACCTCCTAGGAAGGGGAAATCTCTATTGGTTCTTTAGAGCAGATAGGTTATATATACACAGGAGGGGAAAGAAGAGGAGAAAGAGGAAGAGGAGGAGAAAGATCTAGAAATAGGGAATGAAAGGAAAGGGAAAAAAGATCAACAGCTGTTTCTGTTGTGGGAAAAAGGGTGGATGCTTGCAGTAACCAAAAGATGTCACTAGAGGGTGATTGCTGAGAGATACACTTGTCGGTGTGGGAATCATGGCTCAGAGAGGAGAGGAAGACAGGATCCTGCTTTGAATACTAAGGCAAATGGAAGCCAGGACTCGAAGGCAAATGGAAGCCAGGACTGGGAGATCTGGGGTGGGCAATGCCTAATCCAGACCAACTCCCCCTGTCTGGCCTAAGAGTCAGTATAGTATTTAATATGAAATATCTAAAGGGTACTGTCAGCCTTTTCTCCTGAGGGTTGAAAAAATTTTTTAAAGTAATCTGAATGAAAATAAATCATAAAAGCTGCATTTTGCACCTGGAGTCAACTGGACCTAGTGCCATGAAGACACCAATTCAAATCTAACCTCAGATAATTTGCATGACTCTGGGCAAGTCACTTACCCTTTGTCTGATCCAATTTCCTCATCTTTAAAATGAGGATAATCTTAGCACTATCTCCAGGGTTGCTTTGAGGATGAAATGTGATAAATGTGATAATATATGTAAAGCACTTTGAAAATCTTAAACATAAATGTTAACTATTATCCTGATTATCTAAACTTTGCTCTGAATTTAATTAGGGAGCTGGTAGGCTGGTCTGGGAGATGGAGACGTTTAGCCCAGCTTGGTATTATTCATGTGGTAAAATTTGGTTAACTCTCTGAGCCTCAGTTTCTCTATGTGTAAAATGAGGGAATTGAACAAGATCCTTTCTAAAGACCCAGTGTTGATTTTCTTTGATTTTAAGAAAAGCATCATAGACCTGTTTTTAGGCCTTCCTCCCAATCCTAGTCATCCCTCCTGAGACTTGAGGGCTGACCTTCATGAATGTCTTCATCTTTACTCATCCTAAGAGAGAACTATCCAGAAGCTTTTTACTGTGTTGTATGACCTTGAGTATGCCTCTCCCCATTGCCCCATTTCTACAGTGGATATATGAATTGAATAACCACTCTGGCCCTTTCTAGCCCTACTATTCTACAGTATGATGACTTTTTCTCCCTCTCCCTCTTCTTTTCTCTTTCTCTTCTCCCCCTTTTCTCTCTCCCTCTCTCCCCCCCCTTCTTCTTTCTCGCTTCTCTCTCTCTCTCACCTCTCCATCTCCCTCTGTCTATCTCTCACTCTCCTTTTCTCTCTGTCTCACTCTTTCTCTGTCTCTTCTCTCTGTCTCTGTCTCTGTCTCTCTGTCTCTCTGTCTCTCTGTCTCTCTGTCTCTCTCTCTCTCTCTCTCTCTCTCCCAGGCATCATTTCCTGTCTGAATTTCTCTTAGGTTTAGAAGGTCTGGACTAAAGAAGTCACCTACTCCCATCTATCCCTGAACAAGAGTCCCCTTCACATCCCTGTGCTCAGAACCAACCAAGAACTTAATAAATGGGAGTTGATTGATGAATTACATTACTGAGAAATAATCACTCAGGCTACTGGAAGATTGTCAATGAAGGACAACTCTTCCATCTCCCAAACTGGCCCATTCCACTTTCTGGACAGTTTTAATTGTTAAAAAGTTTTCCCTCTTCTTCTGAGATTGAGTTGCCTCTTCACAACTTCTATTTCTGTCCATCCCTAATGTGATAGGTCTCTAATGACTCAAAGAGCAACAAAATTTAACCTCTTTCCTTCTTTTACTACCCATTAATTTCTCTAGGTCTTTTTCATTGGAATTGCTGCCTTATATATGTCTTGTCCCATATACATAGAAGTACTGTGCTGGGAAATTGGAATTTCTGAACTCAAGGGTATGAATGGATACTTTTGCTATAGATGGTAGAATGGGAAGGAAGAAGTCCTTTGAGGTACTGGTTCCTAATTTTACCCATGAGACCCAGAGATGTATCAAGTAACTTGTTGCCAGATGTACCAGTTGGTAGTGATAGGCCTAGGCTCCAGTTTTCCCTTCTTTTGCCCATTCCTTTTCTTTCTTCTTGATCCTTTTGAAGTCTTCCAGAATGAAATAGCTTTACTTTGTCAGATATGACCCTGTTGCTTCCCCTGGGTGCTGACTGTGGTTGGAACCCCTGGAAACTTGGCCAAGGCCAATAACAACAATCATGTCCCTATATTTCCTTCTTTTGTCTAAATGACTTTCTGCTTATGGGCTAGGGGGACCACTCCCTGCCCACCCAAATGAAAACAGACCTCACCTGTTATCACCAGGTTCTCCACCCGACTGCTCCAGTCAGCTCATCTTCTGGGACTTAACTTCAGGCCTTTTAGGGTAGCTTCCATTATTCTATCCTCTCCCCTCCATCAAAACTTAAACTTAGGACACTCCGATACTAAAAAACCTCAGCTTCTTAAATTCAGGGACTTCCTATTGCCTCAATGGTCAAATGCAAAATCCTATCTTTAGGCTTGCTCCGTTTGACTTCAACTTGCCTTCCCGGCTTTATTTCACATGACTTTCCTTCTTGTGCTTTGACTTCCAACCAATTTGGACAATGAGTCAATCCACAAATAGGACCAGCCATTTCCTGCCTTCATGCATTCCCATAGGCATGTCTTCCAGATGAATGGGAATTCATCTTTCTCTTTCCTTAAGGCTCAGTTCCAGAGCCACTCCATCCAAGGATCTCTGATTTCCCTGCAAAATATTCTTTCCTTAGGGGCAGCTAGGTGGCACAGTGGATAGAGCACTGGCCCTGGAGTCAGGAGGACCCGAGTTTAAATCTGGCCTCAGACACTTAATAATTACCTGGCTATGGGACCTTGGACAAGTCACTTAACCCCACTGCCTTGAAAAAAAACCCCAAAACATATTCTTTCCTTCTTTAAATTTTTCTAAATTTAGGTCTTTCCTTTGCCCCTTTCGTGCCCAATCATGGACTTCTCTGTGGCCATATTATATCTCCCTGATAGAATGTAAGTTCCTGAAGAAAGAAGCTGTCTCTTTTCAATCTGTTTCCTGGTGTCTAATAGTGTTTGTCCCACAGAAAGTGTCTCAGAAACATTCATTAAAATTGAATTGATTTGGAACTAATGGGATCAATCCCCCCCTTATTTTACAACTAAGGAAATTAAGCACTCCCAGAAAGACCAGTTACTTGTCAGGCTAATATAGGTAAATGTAAGTAGGGGAACAAGGATTCAAACCTTGGTCCTCTGGACTCTAAATAGTCAGGGAGTCAAAGGCCTCTCCACTATAACAGCCTCTTTTCTCTTCAAAAATGTCCTCTTTGATGAAGACTCCTTCCTCTCAATGTTACTATATCCTGCCCTCTTGCTGGTGTAGTGTGTGTGTATGTGAGTGTGTGTGTGTGTGTGAGTGGGTCTGTGTTTCTGTGTTTGTGTATGTATGTGTCTATATGAGTGTATGTGTCTGTGTGAGAGTGTGCGAATGTATGTGTTTGTGTGAGTATAAGTGTGTGTGTGTATGTCTCCATCTATGTGAGTATGTGTGTGTTTGCACATGCATCCTTGTCATCAATCATGTCTGACTCCTCATGACCCCATTTGAGTTTTTCTTGGCAAGGATGCTGAGTTGTTTGCCATTTCCTTTTCTAGCTCATTTTACAGATGAGGAAACTGAGGTAAATGGGTAAAGTGATTTTCCAGGGCCACACAGTTAAGAAGTGTCTGAGACTAGATGAACTAAGGAAGATGAGTCTTCCTACCTCCAGACCTGGTACTCTTCCATTGTACCAATCTAATTGCCCAAATATTACCATGAATATATGTGCATATATGTAGTTTTAATTCATGTTGCTGTTAGTGATGTGTTTCTTTGTCATATGATAACAGATTTCACAAGGACAGGACTGTGTCCTTTCATCAGACTTGTACCTCCTAAGAGTGGGGACTTGTCTTCCCTCTCTTAGACTAGATGATTAGCAAAGTCAGGGGACCATGTCTTCCTCATCACAAACTTCCTAATCATTACTAGGCCATGTTGCCTTCACTTGAGCCGCCTTCTCTGGATAGGATGGAGATTTCTATCCTTAGGACCTTGAGTTTGGATTTGGTAAATTTTCACCTTGTCTCTCTCTCCTTTCTTCTCCTCTCCTCTTCTTTTCTTCCTCCTCCCTCCCTCCCTGCCTTCCTTCCTTCCCTTTTTCTTCCTTCCCCTCTTCTTCCCTTGTTCTCCCTCATCTTTCCACTCTTCTCTCCTCCTCTGACTTTTCTTCTCCTCTTCCCCCTTTCCCTCCATTTTTCTTCTTTCAATCTAAATTTATCTCCTTCTTTTTCTCCCTCTCTCCCACTCTTTCTGGCTGGCTAAGAGATCAGCCTGTTTTGTGTCTTCCCACATCTGGGTGAGGCAGAGTCTTTGCCTGACCCCAGAGATGATGGACTGCAGGCCAGAAGCCAATGTCTCCTGCTGCCCTGAGTCCCTGCCAGGGCCAGTTTGTTTGCAATGTGGGGTTGCTTTAGTTGGAAGCTGCCTAATCAGAGACAAAAGTGGTCACAGGGCAGGTGCTGGGGGAAATGGGTGGAATGCTGAACATGTGGCCCAAGCAGGGATGTGATCATATCCAGGCTTGGGGCTGGAGCCTAATCTTCCCTGAAAAGAGACAGATGCTTCAGGTTGAGGCCTGGCTGCCTCCCAGAAATGGAAATCTGAAGGAAGGCGCACCTTCGTCCTTATCCCTTTCCTGCCCATCCTACTTCCTTGGACCTTGGTTCATCTCCTCACGGATTGGTTTCATCAGTATTTTTCCAGAGATAGTCCAAGTGTTTAACCCACTCTACACTAGATACTTCTTTTTCTCCCTGGAATCAGCAATAAGATGTAATGGTCTTGAAGTCAGGAGAGATTTACATTCAAATCTTTCCTCCGACCTTTACCAGTCCCTTGGCTGTGGACAAGTCACTTCAATTCAGAGAACCTCAGTTTTCTCTCTGAAAACTGGGGATGACAATACCTTAAATACCTGTCTCAAGAGTTGTGATGGGAATTAAATGAGCTAATGAGCACTTTGTAAACCTTAAAGTACTAAATAAATGTCAGATAGCATCAGGGGTGTGCCAGTATGAGAGCTGATACTTGGCAATCAGCAAGTGCTGCAATTTGGGGCTTGATGTATTGGTTTGTTAATTGTTGACAAGGGAATGATGGAGACAATATCACTAATGCAGATTAAAATTAAAAGGTTGGTGAGAAGGGCACCTAGATGGTGCATGGATAGAGCACCACCACTGGACCTAAGTTCAAATCCAGCCTCGGATTCTTCATAACCTTTGGCAAATCACTTAACCCCCATTGCCTTGCAACCTGTGCCCCCCCAGGAGAAGATTGTTGGGGTAGGGAATTCATATACTTACCAGTCACCCCTGGCTATTATGACCAATAAGAAAACCAAGCACATAGTAGGCATTTAATAAATGATTGTTGATTTATCAAACAGTACTAATAACCACCTTGCTTACCTCTGGATTGGGGGCTTGAATACATGAAATAAATCCTATTACGTTCAATAATTATGTCAGTGGGTCATGGATTGAGAGTTTGAAGGGACCTTATATCTCCAAATCCATAGCTTTGTTTCACTCCACCACTTTTCTTCCCCAGACTTCATTGGTCAAGTGAGCCATGTGACATAGTCATGTCTAAGATGTGGCATTTTCTCTCAGAAGTCTCACAATCTAGCTGGAAAGACAAACCAAGGGGTGGCTAGGTGGTACAGTGGATAGAGCACCAGCCCTGGAGTCAGGAGTACCTGAGTTCAAATGCAGCCTCAGACACTTAATAATTACCTAGCCGTGTGGTCTTGGGCAAGCCACTTAACCCCATTGCCTTGCAAAAAAAAAAACCACTAAAAAAAATGAAGATAAAAAATTGAAAGACAAACCAAAGCAAATAAATAATAAAAATATTCAACAATAACAACAACAAAGCCCAGTGATTCCTAAGGACCGAAACTCACCAGCAAACATTTGGCCAGTGGGGCTGTGTTGGACTGAGAATGATCAGAAATATGGGTTTTGGGGGTTGGATATGGGTTGGATGCACTGTCACCTGAGTGGTTAGCTGCAGGGATGATTGAAACAGAGAGAGATGAATCAAGGTCCTAAACTCTTCTCCCTTGTTTTCTGCCAGAGTCCCCTCACTGTTCTAGGATCAGGGACTTTCAGTTACTGTCACCCGGGGTGCTAAACTCAGGGACCATCAAGATATGGAGGGCAGGTTGTGGGGGAACCAAGAGCAGGCAATGGGAGGATGATCTTGGGAAGCAGAGAGGAATGAAGACTCCCAGTGATTTACAACTTTCTCAAAGACCCAGGTTCTATGCTTTAACATGGATATAGGGGGTGGCTAGATGGCGCAGTGGATAAAGCACCGGCCCTGGAGTCAGGAGGACCTGAGTTTAAATCCGGTCTCAGACACTTAATAATTACCTAGCCGTGTGGCCTTGGGCAAGCCACTTAACCCCATTTGCCTTGCAAAAACCTAAAAAAAAATGGATGTAATATGTTCAAGGTAAGGGTTGGATGATGGGTGAGTGGTCCATCTAAAGATGACCTTGCTGGTCAGGAAGACACATACATGTTGGATAGCTCTGGGCTATGGTTTGAAGACAGAACCTGACCTTGAATCAAGGATCTGGGATTCCCCTACTCTGATCTCTTCATCTTTAAAATGAGTGAGGATGAACATGACTAAAGGCCCAACTTTCAGTCCATGAACCTAAGACATAATTAGTGAATGTGGTAGGACCTATTTTATGTATTCAAACTCCCTATTGAGGGCCAGGCAAAGTGGCAATTAGTATTATCTATAAAAGAACAATTTAATCTCTCAGAACCCTCAGGTAACTCTAGATTAAAATTACAGAGAAAGTACTAGCCTGCATTACAGGGGTAGGGAGAATTTCTCACCTTGAGCCTTCAGTATCAATAAAATCACAAATTCAATTTTAAAAAAAGGTGAAACAAAGACAACATCCAAATTTGAAGCCTCTGAAGTCTAATGAAGAACCAAACTCCTCCAGAACTTGGTAGATAGAGGTTAAGGCTCAGTTAACACTTAGAATTGTGCTGAATTGGAAAAAATAAGATGAAAGAGAAAAACTCAAAATAGGACAGTGATCTTCCACAAAAATGAAAACACTAAAGTGAAGTATCTGAGGAGGGCAGGGCCAGTTGGCTGGGAGAAAATGCTGAATCCACTTAGGGATCACCACCAAAGGTCTTTGCTGCCAAGAAACCTGGACTGCCTGCCCCTCCACCAGCCAACATCTAACCTCAGTGCTGTCAGAAGGAATAGGAATGAGGAGGGAAAGAAGAAGGAAGAAGTCTCTTCTGGTCTCCTAAATGTGTACCATTTCTCAAGGAGAGACCCTCAGGGCTGTCCCTTTGGTGAGCGTGTTCTGAGATGACTCAGGCCCCAAGGAGTCATTAGGATGTCTTCTTTCTCAGGGACTTTGAGTTGGGAGGGGGGAAGTAAACCATTCTTTTCTAGGACCATGGGGGAATTCTGAGCCTTCAACTGTTCCTCAGTTTGTTTTTCCTTCTCTCTCATTCCTTCTCCCTCTTCCCCCACCCCCATTGGAAAGACCAGAGTTCATATAATAGATCAGGAGGTGGCTTGCCAGGAAGTAAATCTTGGAATAAGATATAGGCCACTTTCTTCATCCCATCTCCCATCCCTTCTAATTACAGTTTCACTTCTTCCCCACACCCTCAGTTCTCCAGGATTTTCTTTTCCTCTCTTTGGATACCCTATGCTTTCAATAGCTCCTAAGCCCCTAAGCCTTCTGTCTGATACATTATACACCCTTCTCCTCCATTGTCCCCCACTACCCATATGGACCACAGGTCAGTCAGTTCACTAGCTCCAAGTAATACAAACACCTGAAGCACAAGAGGAGTAGGTTTGGGGGATCAGCCTGGCCAGCCAAGTGGGTGTGGGCCTTTTGGCTCTAGTTTTCACATGAGGCTTCCGGAGTGAGCAGAGGGTGGAGGTCCTACAAGAAAGGAAAGGATTATGGGGAAAAGAGTGAGTGAGTCATGAAGGATAAAGGACAAGCTCAGTCTTTCTGAGGGGCTTCTCGGGGATTTTTTCCATTTTGAGGCAGGTGGAAATATTGGGTCAGAAATGGCAAGTCTTTCTAAACTGATAGCAATGGTCTGAACTTTTCAAAGATAATGTGTTATTTTCAATCAGGAAGGAAGTGTCATACTGTGGAAAGAGCAATGGCTTTCTATCAGGAATTCCTGAGTTCAAATTTTGGTTCTAATACTACTGATGCAGGGAATTATGAATATAGGAAATTTGTAATTAGAAACAAATTTTGTAATCTTTTATACTGTTAAAATTTGTTAAAATATAGAATGCTATCTGCTCCTGAGATGTAAATTGACTACTATTGTCCACTGTTAAATGTAAATTTTGTAACCTATCTCCTCACTCCCAACCCCCCAGCTTCCAACCTTTTACCCTTGTAAGGGGGGGGGGGGGCAGATTTCCCCTTTGCCCCTAGTATTGAGATAATGGGTGAGACTATAAAATCTGGCCTAAACTCCCCTCTAGGCAGCTGCCCTCCTTGGCCCACTCAGTTCTTGGCTCTCTCTTCTCTCACTCCTTATCTCTCTCTCTGTCTGTCTCTATCTCCCTAGCAACCTAACCTAGCCTTTTATTATTCACTTCTGTCCTCAAAGTGCCTGGAGGAGAAAAAGTTTTAATCTGTCTACTTTGCAGCAATTTATAATAAATCCTGAGCAGTTAGAATCCCAGGGGGTTGTGAATTCATTCATTTTTCACTAACCCTCCATCTCTATTGGAGACCTCATTTCTCATTCACTACACTACTAATTGTGTGGCCTTAGAAAAGTCACTTATTTTGTACAGATGAACAAAGTAACAAAGTGCCCAATAAACTTCAGTGAGGAGGGAGGAAGTGTGGGCCAGAGAGGGTTCATTATTTTACAAAAACTGCTGGGAAAATGGCCATATTTATCAGAAATTGAATATTGACCGGCTTCCACACCATACAGCGAGACAAATTACAAATGAACATTTAACTTAGACATAAAAGCTCAGACAAAAATGACTTAGAAGGAACAAGGAAGCAATTACCTTTCAGATCTATGAAAAGGTGTTTTTTGGGGAAGGGGAGGGGGTGGTTGGTCCTTCATTCTCAAAGAAGACCATGACATCAGGGAGGCAATGCCATGGCAAGTATATGAATTGGATTGGGGGGGGGGTAGCTGTACTAAATCACCAGCCTCAGTTTCTCTTCCAGAACCATCTGGGTCCAGGGGCCAGATATGAATCAGGACTAACTGGAGATGGCCCTGGGTTTGAGGCAATCAGGGTCAAGTGTCTCAGGCTGGAGTTAAACTCCCGTCCTATCTGAGGATGGGAGTTTGAATCCAGGCTCAGACACTTGTGACCCTGGGCAAGTCACTTGACCCTGATTGCCTCCCATCCAAAGCCAACTCCAATTGTCCTGATTCATATCTGGCCACTGGCCCATTATAATTCTGGAGGAGAAAATGAGGCTGGTGACTTAGCCTTGCACACCCTCACTCAAATCCATTCACGTGCTTATCATGGCATCACCTCCTTGATGTTGTGGTCTTCTTCGAAAATGAAGGACAAACATTATGAATAGATAAAGGGTTCATGACTAAACACCATAGAGAGATTCACAGAAAGTAAAGCAGTTGTGAATACATAACATTGATAAGGTTTCTCATAAATCTAATGCAGTTACAGGGAGAGAAGGACCAAGTAAATGGGAATGACCTTTGCAGTGTTTCACCTACAAAGACCTCATATCTAAGATATGTAAGAAATTGATCAAATTTATAAGACCTAGAACTAGTCTCCAAAATAACTCAATTAATATGAAAGTGAAGTTTTCAAAGAAAGAAAGCCAAACTATTATTGATCATATAAAATGCTCAAAATCACTAATAATTTGAGAAGTGAAACTAAGTTTCCTACTTCAGACCCACTAGACTGACAAAGAGGATAAAGAAAATAAATGTTGAAGGGACTGTGGGCATGCTAATGAATGTACTGTTGATGGAGCCGTACATTGGTTCTGCCATTTAGAAAGCAATTTGGAATCATTCCCCAGAAATTACTGAACTGTATTTATCCTTTGACTCAACTGAACCAATATCTGCCCTTATATCCCAGAGATAAAAGAGAGAGGAAATGGAAGAGAAATTAAAAACTATTCTTGGAAGCTTTTTTTTATGAGTAACCCCAAATTAGCAAGTAAGGGGGTGCCCATGTGTTGGAGAATAGTTCAATAAATTGTGATATATGAATATAATAGAATATTACTGTGCCATAAGAAATGATGAAATTAACAGTTTCAAAGGAAATTGGAAATGTCTCTGTAATCTCATGCAGTGTAGTGAACAGAAGTAGAAAATCAGAGGAAATCATTTTGGAGTAAAACTTCTCAGGCAAAATCAGAACCATAGAATCTCAAGGATAGAAATGGCATCAGAGGCCATGCTACCTGTAACTGAACAGTTTTGATGATGACAACAATATTTTGGAGTACTTTAGAATTCTGATCAAGGCAACAACAAACCATGATTCCAGAAACCTGAAGATTAATTATCCCGCCCATCTTTTGCCAAATTGATGATGAAGTTAAGGTCCAGAACGAGACATTCACATTTGTACATGGCCAATGTTGGAATTTATTTTGTTGGACTATACATTCTTGTGAATTTTTTAAATTTCTCTGCTAGAGAGGAGCAATACAGCAGAGAGAAACACAAAGATGATTTTTTTAAGATAATAGACTAAAACACTTGGAGTTTTTGGTAAAGATGGAAAGGACATATAATGAAATCATTTATAATACAAATAAAGCAAGCTCAAACATTCACCAAAATAAAATAAAATCTGACTTTTAAAAAAGTTCCATGATTTAGCAGAAATGATATGGAGTCAGAGAATATGGGCTTAAATTCTCAATTATTACTTTAGATAAAAAGTTTGGCCTCTCTGTCTCAGTTTCCTCATTTATAAAATGAGTCCTCTTGTGATGATTTTTGGTGTCCTTTCCATTCTAAATCTGTGATCCAACTTGAGCCCTACTCCTCAAAAGTTTAATCATCCTCTAATTAGTACAAAGATCCTTAGTTATGGAACCAGTCATTAACCCATTTTGATCAAGTCATTGATAGACATCAATGTTTACCTGATTGAACTGATTTTGAAAACCATAGAGTATTTGGGCAGGGCTCATCTCTGTTTGGACCACAAATGGTCTTCACTGTTGTTGGATTTCAGTTTTAATGACAAAAAATGGCCTTTTCCAGAGTCAGTTGAAGCCAAGATTTCTTTGAACTTTTGTCTTCTAATTACAAATTGCAGATTATAAGAGATCCTCCTGGATCCCCAAATGTCCAAGAACTAACTAATTAGGGAAAATCAGGTTTGAGTAAAAATTTTCGGGGAAGATCAGTAGAATCTCAGATTTGGAAAGAACTTCAGAGGTCATCCCATTCATGAGTTATCATCCAGTCTTTCCATAAAGACCTCCAGCAAGGAGAAGCCATTCAACATTTGAAGCGGCTATAATTGTTATGATTTTTTAAAATTGAATTATTCTTCTAGCGTTACTCATTCATGCATTTAACACTAATTTATTAAGTAGGCAGATAGATAAGATCATTGGATTTGGAGTCAGGAAGACCTGAGTTCAAATTATTCTTCAGACTCATATTAGTTGTGTGGCCCTGAGTATGTCACTTAACCTGTCTGTTTCTGTTCCCTCATTTGTAAAATTAAAATAATAATGGCACCTCCTTGATAAGTTAAGAATCAAATGAAATAATATATAAAAAGTACTTGGAGGGGCAGCTAGGTGGTACAGTGGATAGAGCACTGGCCCTGGAGTCAGGAGGACCTGAGTTCAAGTGTGGTCTCAGACACTTACTAATTACCTGGCTGTATGGCTTTGGGCAAGTCACTTAACTCCATTGCCTTGCAAAAAAAATTTGGCAAATTTTAAGGCATACTAATAATAATAATTATTGGTGTTGAACCAGATAGACAGATGGATATTAAGACAAAAATGAAACTCTAGCCCTGGAGAATGTATTTTACTGGGGAATAGGGTAATGATATATGTGATGATAAGTATATATAGAATTTATGTCTATTATGTATGTATATGTATATACAAACAGACTTGTTTGGATTGCATTCATATATTCATATAATGTGCTTATATTGTATATATACATCTATTTCTATGTATATATTTATATAAACATATAAATGCATATAATGTTATAATATCTATTTACTGTATATGCATATAGAGTTATAACTACATATATTTCTGTAGTTATAAATACATATATTTCTGTATATATAGGATTTATTTATCTGTATATTCTATATTATGCAATATATATGCAGATAGACATCTACACATCTATAAAGTATATTTGTATTCCATATTCATATATACAAAGGTATGAGGGAAGGCTTCTGAAAAAGCCTCTTGAAGAGTCATCCAGTTCTGGCCTCTGGGGTCTGGCAGAATAAATTTGATTCCTGTTCCAAGATTCTCCCTGAAACTCCTTCAAATGAATTAAGTTAGCTACATTATCCCAACTCCTCCCCTCCTTCCCCCCTCCCCCCAACCTCCATCTTCTTTTTTCCGGGCAAAAATTCTCCAGGCCCTAATGAGGCCTCTTGACCCCAGGTCCTTTAGTAACACAGGATGGATGCTTGGGCCCCTCTGAAGGGGGAGGGGTATTGGAGACTCTTCCCTTTCAAGCCTCCTGCCCTGTGGGTGGCCACATGGTCCAAGAAAGGCAAATCCTTCAAGGACTGGAGCTCTGGAATGTCTTCGCTGACTGGCTGTTTTCAGAGTCAAAAAAAAAAAAAAAAAGGATCAGGACATCTAGGAAGACAGCACAGACCAGGATCTCCTGATAATGTATGTTCCATAGCCCTTTTGGTTCATGGTCCATGAAGATAAGAGGGCAGTGGAGAGGTCACAATTGTTGTGAAGAGAGAGATAGGGTGCCTAAGACCCTGATCTCCTACCTAACATGTTTCTGATTTCTCAGAGGGTCTTGGGGGCAATTCTCACTTCAATGAGACAAACACTAGTATTAAGGCCAAAGTATGGGGGTTCTTAGGCACTAGGAGCCTCCTTGGGAAGGAAGATGCTACATAAGGTCTAAGACATAGGGAAACTAAGGTACAAAGTTTATTCAGGGAAATTATCCAAAATGCCATAGGGAAAGCATTTGTCTTTATCATGAGGTCATTGTAGGGATCAAATGATAGACCAAACTAGAAAAAGGTAGCTTTAAATCAACTTTGTATTTATGATATCAAAATCATATAAAAAAGTAATTAAGACATTAGCTAAGAGAGGATGGGGAATTAGCATTAGCAAGGCTAAGAATTGGAGACCATTAATAATGACAACATCTGGTAGCTCCGGGTTTTAATTATTTTTTTAGTACTAATTTCTATTGTTTCTAACTTGTAAAATTATATGGTATATAAATAGTAATTTTTACACCCCTTAAAATTAGGTGCTCTGGGACAATGTCTCCTATCATCTCACCTTAGTTGTGACTTTAAATAAAATATAATGTAAAATCTCAGGATTTAGAACTGGAGGAGTCTTAGATGTTATCTCATCTAATCATCACACTCTACAGAAGAGCTATAACCAGAAACATAACCACTTTCTGAGAATTTACTTTTCTTAGGCCATGTGGGACTAAACCCACCCACAGGGCAAAAGGCCTGAAAGGGAAGAGTCTCCCATACCTTTCCCCCTTCAGAGGGGCCCAAGGTGACTTGCCGAAGGTCACCTATTAAATAGCAGATACAGGAGTCAAGCTTTCTGGCTGCAAATG
This sequence comes from Macrotis lagotis, assembly GCF_037893015.1. Classification (NCBI taxonomy): domain Eukaryota; kingdom Metazoa; phylum Chordata; class Mammalia; order Peramelemorphia; family Peramelidae; genus Macrotis; species Macrotis lagotis. Next base: position 47,850,928 of record NC_133661.1, on the reverse strand, counting down.
TTAGCTATCATATAAAGGATAATTCAACTGAGTGAGTGGACAGTGGATTCTTCTTTCTTTGAATTGTGGTTGTGCTTATTCTGATTGCTGTCTGTACCATACAATATATAATATGCTCTCTTGTTCTTCCTCTTCTTTGTGTATGAGTTCTGTCTCCTCAAGGCTCCATAAGGATAGAAATTATATATTTTTTTTTCCTGAGGCTGAGCAGGTGGGATATTTTCAGGAAATTAGGGGGTGGAGAGGAAGGGAGAAGGAGAAAGGGAGGGGAAGAAAGAGAGAGAGAGAGAGAGAGAGAGACAGAGACAGAGACAGAGACAGGGAGAGAGAGACAGAGACAGAGAGAGAGAGACAGAGAGAGAGAGAGAGAGAGGGAGACAGAGGCAGAGATAGAGAGACAGACAGACAGAAACAGAGACAGAGAGAGAGACAAACAGAAACAGAGAGAGATGAGGAAGAGAAAAAAGATTAAAAAGTTGTCCACTCTTCTGAGAAATATAAAAAGTTTGGCACTTCCCCAAGATGTCTTCTCACCAGTGCACATATTTGCCTGTACTTGAGCCTTAACTAAGATCAGGTTAGAGGTTAACAACACCACCTCATGATTGAGTGCGGCTATTCATCCTTCTGTTTAATAATCCTTCAGGTACTTGAAGGGAGGAATTACTGCTCCTCCGAGTCTTCTCCATAATAAACAGTTGAGTTTCTTCACCAGAGCCTTACATGGGACATTCTCCAGGCTTACAACATCTACATTGTTTTTTACATGTTGCTGTTTAATGATATTTTTCCTAAAATGTAACTTCTATAGAATACAGTTGTGTGGCCTGACCAAGGTTACAGACTAGATGAGTTTTCTTCCTGCAGGACATTCGGCTTCTCTAAATATCATCCAGGACAGCGTTAGTTTTCTGGCTAATAAGTCACACTGTTGACTCACTTGGAACTTGTGGTCCCCTTTAGCCTTTCAGATTCTTTTCTATTTCTAACCATAGTTCAGCTATCCTGGATAAGTTCTATTTTCAGAACTGCAAAATAGGACTTTATATTTAATTCCATCTTATTCAATTTATCCTGTCATCCCAACTCATTAAGATATTTTTGATTCCAAACTCTCTCATACATTGAGTTACCAGATAAAACTAAAATTCCATCTAAAACTTTGTCTTTTTCCAAATTGCCAATAATCCCAGGGCCAATGCCAAATCTCTTGGGCTCAGATCCCAGAGTCTTCCTCCAAAGTGACCTTGGCACATCCACTTTCAAGAACTTCTAAATCCATTTGAGCTTCTAATCATCTGACCCAGATAATCCCATCCAATTTACAACCAAAGAATGATAGGCTTTCTTAGGATTTTTGCTGAAATTTAAGTATGCATTGTCTCTGATATCCACCAATTTAGGTACTCTTAAAAAAAAATAAAGCTAATTTGGTATGACCTGTTCCCATGGTAGCTTTTAGTAATTGATGCTTCCTTTTTTGAAGGCTCACACAACATCTAGAATTTGTTTCAAAATTTAAACAGATAGAAGGAACGTTCCTTGGTCTCTTAATAGCAGAAGGGTGCTGTCTATAGCCTTTGAATACAGACTCTACTCTCTTGCTTTTTTTGAAAATTGAGTTGAAATTAAACTTTTCCCAGGCCTGAGACACTTCTCTCATTCTTCAAGATCACTCAAAAATCATGGACAGTGATCTGTTAGGAGTTTTGTTTTGTTTTCTTTCTTCTTTTTTTATGGAGAAGCAGCATTGCCTCATAGTCACCAAGTACCTTCCCCTCTTCTGTCTCATTAGAAATTCACTTATCCATGGTGGCTAGGTGGTGCAGTGAATAGTACCTGAAGTCAGAAGGACTTGAGTTCAAATGTGACCTCACACACTTAAATAATTACTTAGCTGTGTGACCTGGGGAAATGATGTAACCCCATTGCCCTGTTAAAAAAAAAATACACTTTTCAAGAATCATAAATCACATAGAATTGTTATCACTTTATACCTTAACCCCTTTTCAAGTGCCCTGCATGGACACACAATCCTCATGAACCAAAGCATCATGCACCATTTCATTAATTTATGCCCCATCTAAGTCCACTCCTTCCAATTGTAGTCAAAGTGTCAAGCAAAGCAAACTCTCTTCATGATGTTTTCATATCAAATTCTTCTAAGTGCACTCTCTCTCTTTCTCTATATTTCTCTAATCATTGCCCTATAATACTCCTAACCATAGTATTGAGTATATTCTCTCTCTCTCTCTCTCTCTCTCTCTCTCTCTCTCTCTCTCTCTCTCTCTCTCTCTCTCTCTCTCTCTCTCTCTCTCTCTCCCTTTAGTTCCCCAAACATGGTGCTAAAACCATTGTCAACTAAAGTATGGATTAAGGCAAGGTCACTTCCTAATCTTTTTTTTTTTAGGTTTTTGCAAGGCAAATGGGGTTAAGTGGCTTGCCCAAGGCCACACAGCCAGGTCATTATTAAGTGTCTGAGACCGGAGTTGAACCCAGGTACTGTTGACTCCAGGGCTGGTGCTTTATCCACTGCTTCACCTAGCCACCCCAATGTCCAACTTTCTAAGAACTCTCCCACTCTCTGCCCCTACTACAACCCTGCTTAACTTAGGTTTCTAATAAAGTAAGGTCACTTCTGATTTAATTATGTATAGAGCCTTTAAGTACTCTAAGTACTGGGAAATCTTGAAGGTTTCTCCAGAGAGCTTTAGAGTTGATTGTAAGGCATGGGAGACACTGGTACAGGCCTTCCCAGCATAGGGTGCCCTCATCAGAGAAAGTACTGAGCTCTGTGAGCAAAGCAGAATGAAAGTAGTTCAAAGGAAGTATGTGATGCATAACTTGAGAGTAAACACCCAGGTGTTCACCTGGACTACTTGTGTTCAACCTGTGGTAGAGCATTCTGACCTCTTACTGGTCTGATCAGCCATAGTTGGACACACTATAATTTGTCTCAAACTTAGTGATATTGTTTTGATCTTCTTCGAAAGTGAAGAACAAGAACCAACCATACCCAGATTCTCTAAGTACAATCCCTTCAGTTGTACTCAAACTTTTAACTATCCTAATAGAAATACAATTCTCAAGAGTGTCATCTTCCCTTGTAGGGTTGGATACAGTCCAATGTTCTTGACTAGCATTTTTTTTACCCTTTCCATTTACCTTTTTTTGTGTATCTCTTGATTCTTGTATTTGAAGACTGAATTTTCTGTTTAGTTCTTTTCTTTTTATCAGAAAATTTTGGAAAAGGCTGAATTTTGCAGGGTAGTAAATTCTTGATTGTAATCCAAGGTCCTTTGCCCTCCAAAATATCTTATTCCAGGCCCTCCTGTCCTTTAATGTTGAAGTTGAAAAGTTGATAATTATGCTCCCTTTGTTTTTAAATTGCTTCTTTTTTACTGCTTGTAGTATTTTTCTCCTTTAATTGAGAATTCTGGAATTTGGCATTGATTGTCCTTGGAGTTTTTTTTATCCTAGGGCTCTTTCTGGAAGCGTTCTGTGTATTCTTTCAAGGACTATTTTTGTCTTCTTGATCTAATATATTAGGACAGTTTTCTTTGATTTGAACAATCAAGACATAAACACGATAAATTCCGTGATAATTTCTTGACTCTTTTTTGGATTTAAACTTTCTTGTAGACCAATAATTTGTAAATTATCTCTTCTGTATTTATTTTCCAGGTAGTTTGTTTTTTCTAAAAGGTACTTCACATTTTCTTCAGATTTTTTCAGCCAATTGATTTTGTTTGATGGGATCTTGGTGTTTCATTGATTCATTAGTTTCTAATTGTCCATTCTAATTCTTAGGGTTTCACTTTCTTCAAGTTGTGTTTCCTTTTCCAAATGGTCAATTTTACTTTTCTGTGAGTTTGTTTTCCTTTTCCATTCATTAATTTTATTTTTTGCTGAGTTGCATTCCCTTTCCAGTTGGCTGATTTAACTTTTAGATGAGTTGTATTTCATTTCCACTTGGTGGATTTGACTTTTGGATAAGTTACATTCCATTTCCATTTGGTCAATTTTATTTTTTGATGAGTATTTTTTCTTTTAAAGATGTAGATTTTTTTGTCAATTTTTCATAATTTTCCTCCTGGTTCTCATCTATTTTTATCATTTTTCTTTTTTCTCTTTTCTTTGGTTTTAAAAATCTTTTTAAAACTCTTCTATGAAGTTTTGGATTTGAATCCAATTCATGATGATGTTTGTCTTTCATTCTGGAAGAAGACCATTACACCAGGAAGGTGATACCATGACGGGCACATGAATTGAATTTGAGTGAGGGGGAAACTGTGGCCAGATATAAATCAGGACAACTGGAAATGTCCCTGGATGTGAGGCAGTTAAGATCACACAGCTAGTAAGTATCAAAAGTCTGAGGCTGAATTTGAACTCAGTTCTTCCTGACACCAAGGTCAGTGTTCTATCCACTGTACCACCTGATAATTTATCACTGTTTTCTTTTACTGAAATGACATTTTTATCATCTCTATCTAAATAGTGGATTTCTGTGGTTAGTACTCTTTTTGGTTTTTGCTCATTTTAATTGTTAAACTTTGCTTCTTGGGTAGGGAATGTAGTCCCAAACTTTTTATGCTGTGTCTGGGATTGGATCCTTGGCTTATCATTTGCCAAAATGATGCCTATGCAGTCCAAGCTCTGCCTTTGCAGTGGTTTTTTTCTCAAACCAGTCTTGTCTGTTGCCCCAGTGGTCCCAGGGTCAGATTTTGTCTGGGTTGAGACCTTCCCTGCTGTCCTCCTATCTAACTGCCAGACCTGGGCTGCACTGTGACTAGAAGCCTCCTGCTGACTTTTCCACACTGCTGTCTAGCTAGACTTTACTTCCCCCTAAAGAGAGACTTTCACTGAAGATCCTCCATTATGTCTGTGGTTGAAAATTTGTTTCAATTTTTTTGGTGAGATTTGTAGCTTTAATATCTGTGTAAGGGCTTCATTTAACATTAACTGAGAGCATGCAAACTTCACTTTAGCATTTTGATTCTGCCCTGGAAGTCTAATTTTATTTTTCTTGAGGGAAACATTCTTATTTTCTTTTGGGCAAAGGAAGCATGACCAGCTGCTTGTGGAGGTGATAGAAGTCAGTTGAAGGAGATAATGCCTCCTTCCAGAAGATTTTCATGGGGAAACTGTTCTTTCTGGAGTGGAACTAGTTTGTGTTTTTGTATTTATGCATGTACCCATGCATGTGTGTATGTTTGAACATATGTATGAACGTATGTAGGTAAATGGACATGTATGTGTAGAGCATGGAAAAAAGTGGTGGTGGTGGTGATGATTATCTATCCCTCTGATGTGACAGAGATATTAATCACAACTAGGCTACTCCCAGACCCAGGAGAGTTTCTTTCTCCTCTAATCTTATCTCCAAATAGTTGATAAAATCTATAAGCTAGGGTAAAATATAGACACTCCTGCTTGAGTTTAAGGACCTTCACAATGTGGACTCATCTTGCCTTTCCAACCTTGACATACATTATTCCTCTTCCCAAATCCATAGTGTAATTAGAATGGCATTCTCACAGTTCTACATCTTCTATCCCTCTTTTCTTCCTTTAAAAACAATTCAGACATCACCTCCACACAAAGCCTTTCCTGATCCCCGCCCCCAATTATTTGTGACTTTCCTTTAAAACTACTGGTTCGTAAATTTTTGTTCAGTCATTTTTCAAATCATATCTGGCTCCCCATTACTCCTTTGGGGGTTTTCTTGGCAGAGAAGTTGGAGTAGTTTGCTATTTCCTTCTCCAGCTCATTATATAGAGGAGGAAACCAGGGTAAACAGGATTAAGTGACTAGCATAGGGTCACACAGCTAGTAAGTCTCTGAGGTTGTATTTGAACTCAGGAGGATGAGTCTTCCAGACTTCAGGACTGGTGCTTTTTGCACTGACACCAGCTAACTTCTTTGGTGTTTAGATGTTTTGTGTTTATTTTGTGCTTCTTTCTATCATCTCTTTCTTTCTATCTACCCTCAAATATAGGTAATAAGTCATATATATACATATATATATGAATATTGCCTTCCTTGATCATATTTAAATGCTTTAAGAGTGTTGTTTCATTCATTATATTTGTATCTCAATAACTAATACAGTACTTAGCATCTAGTAGGCATTTAATAAACCTTTATTGATTGCTGAAGAGGAATAAATGAATATATTGAAAAAAATTTATTAAGGAGCAACTAGGTAATGCAGGGGATAGAACACTGGCCCTGGAATCAGGAGTACCTGAGTTCAGATGTGGCCTCAGACACTTAATAATTACCTAGCTGTGTGGCCTTGGGCAAGCCACTTAACCCCTTGTCTTGCCAAAAAAATAATAATAATGTATTAAATAGTTGTTAAGTGCCAAGGCATTTTTCTAAAAAAGGAATATGGTTTCTGTTTTTTCTTTAAAAGTTGATGCTTTGTTTTATTTTTCCAATATGTTATGAAACATGACTTATGAATGTTTTCAACATTCATCCACATGCATGTGCATATTTAAAAGTTACATAATTTCCCTCCACCCTCCCTTCCCACCCACCTCCCCTCAAAGGCAAACAGTCTCATGTGAACATTGTACATGTATATTTGGATTTAACATATTTGCAGATTAGTCATTTTCTGTATGAACAATTGGGACTAAGGGGAAAATAAAGAAAACCATGAGATAGGAAAGAAAAAAAGAAAATCTTTAAAAAATGAACTTAGTGTTCTTTCAGTTTGATAGGGTTTTCTTTGTTTTGTTTTTCTTTCTCTGAATGTGGATAGCATTATCCTTAACAAGTTTCCCAGGGTTGTCCCAGCTCTCTGAATTGTTGAGAGGAGCTGCTTCCATCAAGGTTGACCAATTCACAATGATGTTGTTGTTAATGTGTACTTTGTTCACTTGGTTCTGCTCCCTTCATTCAGCTTCAAATCCTGTTCCTAGGGCTCAACCACTTATGATTTCTCATAGAATAATAGTACTCCATAACTTTCATATACTATACCTTGTTCAGTCTTTCCCCATTTGATGGGATGCTCTTTCCCCATTTGATGGGCATCCCATCAATTTCCAATTCTTTGCCACTAGAAAAAGAGCTGCTATGAATATTTTAGAACATGTGGGACTTTTCCCATTTTTTATGATTTCTTCTGAATATATGCCTAATATAGGCATTGCTGGATCAAAGGGTATGATCAGTTTTATTCCTCTTTGGGCATAGTTCCATATTGCTCTCCAGAATGTTGAATCAGTTCACGGATCTACCAATAATGCATTAATGTCCAAATCCTCCCACAACCTCTCCAACATTGTTTTCCCGCATTTTTCTAATCAGTGAGGATTTATAGAATTTTTCATATGCTTATATTTAGTTTTAATTTCTTCATTTGAAAACTATGTTCATATCCTTTCACCATTTATCAATTTGGGAATGTCTTGTAATCTTATAAATTTAATTCAATTATCATATATTTTAGAAATGGAAACTTTATCAGATCCCCAGTTGTGAAAATTGTTTCCCAGCTTTTTTTCCTACTAATCTTGGCAGCATTGGTTTTAATAGTGCAAAAAATTTTTAATTTAATATGGATAGTCAAAATCATCCATTTTGCAATTTATAATGTACTCTATTTCTTGTTTGGTCATAAATTTTTCCCTTTCCATAGATCAAACACATAGAGAATTTCTTGATCTGTTCATTGATCTCTGGTATCACCCTTTATGTCTAAATCCTGTACCCGTTTTGACCTTATTTTGGGATAGGGTATGAGATGTGGGTCTATGTCTGTTTTTTTTTCCTTACTGCTTTCCTGTTTTCCCCCAACAATTTTTGTCGAATAGTGAGTTCTTATCCCAGAAAATAATGTCTTTGGGTTTGTCAAACAATAGTTTATTATAGTCATTTATTAGTGGGTTTTTTTTAACCTATCCTAATCCAATGGTCTGTTACTCTATTTCTTAACTTGTACTAGGCAGTTTTGATGATTGTTCCTTTATAGTATAGTTTTAGGTACATCTAGACCACTTTCCTTTATATTTTTTTTCATCTGTTTCCTTGATATTCTTGAACTTTTGTGGCTCAAGAATTTTTCTAGCTTGGAAAAATAGTTAGTTGGTAATTTGACTGGTATGAAATGAAATAAGTAATTTAATTTGGGTAGAATTGTCATTTTTATTAAATCAGCTTGGCCTAACCATGAGTAAAATGACATTTTCCCAATTCTTTAGATTTAACTGTGTGAAATGTGTTTTGTAATTGTCTTCATATAATTTCTGGGTTTGTCTTGGAAACATTTTATGTCATTCGCTTTAGTGGAATTTCTCTTTCTATCTCTTGCCCTTTGGTTTTGTTGTTCTTATATAAAATGGCTTGTGATTTATGTGGGCTTATCCTTCGACTTTGCTGAAGTTGGTAATTGTTTCAAATAGTTTTTTAAATGATATTCTCAGATTCTGTAAGTATACCATCATATCATCTGCAAAGATGGAAAGTTTTGCTTCCTTATTGTCAATTCTAATTCCTTCTATATCTTTTTCTTCTCTTATTGCTAAAGCTAACATTTCTAATATACTACTGAATAGTAATGGTAATATTGAACATACTTGTTTCAAATCTGATCTTATTGAAATGTTCCTCATTTATCCTCTTACATATAATATCTGTTGGTAGTTTTAGATAGATTCTATCATTTTAAAGAAAACTTCATTTATTCCTATATTCTCTAGTGCTTTTATTAGGAATGGATATTGTCTGTCAAAAGTTTTTTCAGCATCTATTGACATAATCATATGGTTTCTGTTGGTCTTGTTATTGATATGTTCTATTATATTGAATGTTTTCCTAATAATGAGTTCCCTGTCTACCTGGTATGAATCTTACCTGATCATGGTGTATTATCCTAATGATAACTTGCTGTAATCCCTTTCTAAGATTTTATATAAGATTTTTGCATCAATGTTCATTAGGGAGATTGGTCAATAATTTTCTTTGTCTATTTTCACTCTTCCTAGATTAAGTATCAGCACCATAATGGTGTCATAAAAAGAATTCAGCAGAACTCCAATTTTTAAAAATAGTTTATGTAGAATTGGAATTAATTGCTCATAAATGTTTGGTAGAATTCACTTATAAATCCATCTGGACCTTGAGACTTTTCCTTATGAAATTTTCTGATGGTTTCTTCAATCTCTTTTTTCTGAAATGGAGTTTTTAAAGCAATTTTTTCCCCTTCTGTTAATCTGGGTAATTTGTATTTTTGTAAATATTCATCCATTTCATTCAGGTTGTCAGATTTATTGGCATATAGTTGGATAAAATAGCTCTGAATTATCTCTTTAGTTTCCTGCTCATTGGTGATGAGTTCACCCTTTTCATTTTTGATACTGGTAATTTGATATTCTTTCTCTTTTTTAATCCTATTAATCAAAGATTTTTCTATTTTATTGGGTTTTTTCATAAAATCAACTGTTTTATTTATTAGATCAATGGTTTTCTTTCTTTCAGTTTTACTAATCACCCCTTTTATGTTCAGAATTTCTAATTTGGTATTTAATTGGGGATCTTTAATTTGTTCTTTTTCTACCTTTTGTAGTTGCACACCCAATTCATTGATTTCCTCTTTCTTTATTTATTCATATAAGCAATTTAGAGATGTAAAATTTGGGGCATCTAAGTGGCGCAGTGGATAGAGCACAGGCCCTGAAGTCAGGAGTACCTGAGTTCAAATCTGGACTCAGGCACTTATTAATTACCTGGCTGTGTGGCCTTGGGGCAAGCCCATTGCCTTGCAAAAAAAAGAAAAAAGAGAGAAATATAAAATTTCCCCTAAAAACTGCTATGGCTGCACCTTCTAAATTTTGGTATGATGTCCCATTCTTATTGTTTTCTTGGATGAAATGGTTGACTATTCCTATGAATTGTTGGTTGATCCACTCATTCTTCAAAATTAAGTTTCTTAGTTTCCATTAATTTTTGTTTTATCTTTCTGCTGAGTGGTATAAGAACCGTGGGTTACAGTGTTGGTTCTCCTTAAACAGAATGATCAGAAGACCTGGACTGGAGAACAAAAAGGAGTCTATTTGTGCTTGTCAAGGCACAACCGCCATAACAGGAGTTACAGCTCTAGGAGGAGTGTAAACTGCAGGAACTTTCAAACCCCTTTTATTCTAGTCCCTAACGCAGTCCTAACTCTCTGGCACACTACCTATTGGCTAGATAGCTGTGTTTACAATCTTTCCACGAGTATCTAGCCAATCAGCACAAAGCATTTTCAAACTTCATTTGCATAATTATCCAGATTCAATTTTACCCTATCAAAGAGGGATAATTCATTTTACCCTATCAGAGAGATAATTCTGTATCCTTCCATATATAGGGGTCAATCAGCACAATGCTGTATAGTCTTTGTTATCACCTGACCTTGGGGAAGTGGAAACTTTGCAACTCTTACTGACATGGCTTTGGGAAAAAGGAAGACTTGTTGAAACCATGAGGGAGGCTTCACTCAATTATAGTCCCACTCACTATGACTTTTTATTGCATGTAATTTTTATTGCATCATGATCTGAAAAGCAAGCATTTATTATTTCTGCCTTTGATTGTAAGGTATTTATGCTCTAGTACATGCTCAGTTTTGGTATAGGTGCCATGTACTACAGACAAAAATATATCTTCTTTTGTATTCCCATTCAGTTTTCTCCAGAGGTCTCTCATAGTCAGGTTTTCTAAGATTTTATTCACCTTCTTGATTTCCTTCTGGTTAGATTTATTTAAATCTGAGAAAGGGAGGTAGATGTCCTCCACTATTATAGTTTTGCTAGCTATGTCTCCTAGAAATTCATTAAGCTTCTTCTCTAAGAATGTGGATTCTATACAATTTGGTATATATGTTTAATACTGTTGTGACTTCATTGCCTATGGTGCTTTTTAAGATGTCATTTCCTTCCTTATACCCTTTAATGCGATCTCTATATTTGCTTTTGCTTTGTCTGAGTTCAGGATCACTACTTCTGCTGAAGCATAATATATTTTGTTCCAGTCTTTTACTTTTATCCTGTGTGTATCTCCCAACTTCAAATGTGTTTCCAGTAATCAATATATTGTAGAATTCTGACTTTTAATCCATTTTGCTGTCTTCCGTTTTACCATAGAGTTTTTTCTATTCACATTTATAGTTAATATTATTAATTCTGTATTTCCCTCCATGTTGTCTTTCCCTGTTTATACTTTTTCATTTTCCTTTTATTTCTCTTCACTAATGTTTTGCTCCCTTTCCCCCTCTAACTTTTCCTTTAAATTTTAACTTAAAATTAACTTTGACTTTTACCTTTTATCAGTCTCCTCCCCCCCCCATTTCCCTGTAGGGTAGTATTGATTTTTAAATCCAACTGGATTCTCTCTCTAAATCAAATCTATTGAGTTGGATTTTCTGTGTTCACACCCTCCCTTCTTTCCCTCTACTATAATAGGTCTTTGTGTTTCTTCACCTACTTTTATTTATGCACTAGTGCCTAACCTTCTCCTAGTATGGTCTTTTTTTTTATGTTTTTATTGGTTTTACCCTATCTTGTACTTATAACCCCTTTGTCAAAATATATTTGAATAGGCTCAAAGGCTGATTGGTTACTTCATTAATTAATAAACAGCATTGTCTCATAGTCATTAAGTACCCAGAGTCATTAATCACATCAAATTATAATCACTTTTTACCTCACCTGGTTTTCAAGAACCCTTCATAGACACACAATTCTCATGAGTCAAAGCATCATAGAAAGCCCAATCATTTCATTAACCATTTATTATTGCCCCCCCCAAGTTCACTCCCTCCAATTGTAGCCAAAGTGTTAAGCAAAGAAAACTCTTTTCATGATGTTTTCATGTCCAGTTCCTCTAAGTATACTCTCTCTCTCCTTCTCTATGGTACTCTAATCATAGCCCTACAATCCTCCCCAACCACAATATGGAGTACACTCTTTGCTTTTCTCTCTGAAGTTCCCTAAACATGGTACTAAAACCATTGTTAACCAATGTATGGATTAAGGCAAGATCACTTCCTAATTTTTTTGTGTCCAACCCTTCTAAGTACTCTTCCACCCCACTACAACTCTTAAGTACTAGGACACCCTGAAAGTCTCTACTAAGAACTTTAGAGTTGATGATAGGTTACGGGAGTCACTGCACAAGACTTCCCAGCTTAGGGTGCCCTCATCAGAGAAAGTGTTGAACTCTATGAGTAAGGCAGAATTAAAGTGGTTCAAAGGAAATGTGAGATGCATAAGTTTGGAGGAGACAGCCCAAGTGTTCACCTGGACTATATGTGTCTAACCTGTGGTAGAGCATTCTAAGCTCTTATTGGTCTGATCAGCTGCAATTAGACACACTATAATTTGTCTCAAACTTAGTGATATTATTTTGGTCTTCAATAATAAAGAATAAGAACCAATCATACCCATGTTCTTGAAGTACAATCCCTTTAAGTATATTCAGCTTTTAACTATCTTAATGGAAATACGATTCTCAAGAGTTCCAAGTTGTATTCAAATGTCTAGACATTGCTCTGCCTATGCAGTGGTTTATTCCCAACTCAGTACTGTCTCTTGCCCCAGTGTTCCCAGGGTCACATTTTGGTTTGGGATTGGAACCCTCCCTGCTGACCTCCCTGCTGAGATCTGGGCTGCATTGTGAGTAGAAGTCTCCTGCTGACTTTTCTTCTCTCCTTCTGGATGTTATTTCCCTTTTCCCCTGAAGAAGCAGACTTTCATGAAGATCCTCCATGGTGTCTATGGATGAAAACTTGTTCTGATCTTTTTTTTTTTGGAGGGATCTGTAGCTTTAATGTCTGTGTAATTTCATTTAACATTGAATAGGGAAAAGCTCTGGGAGCATGCAACTTCATGTTACCATCTTGGTTCTGTCCTGTAAGTCTAGTTTTATTTTTAGTGGGGGAAACATTTTTATTTTCTTTTAGGCAAGGAAGCATGACTGATACTGTGAAGGTGATGATAGTCAACTGAAGAAAATAGTACATCCTTCCAGAAGACTTTCATGGGAAAACTCTATTCTTTCTGGAGTGGAACTAGTTTACTTATGCAATGCATGCATCCATGCATGTTTATATATATATATATATATATATATATATATATGTTTATGCACCTGCATATGCAGGGCATGGGAGAAAGGCGGTGGTGGTGATGGTGGTGATTATCAGTCCCTCTGATGAGGCAGAGATATTAATCCCAACTGGGCTACTTTTAGACCCAGGAAAGTTTCTTCCTTCTCTAATCTATCCTCTGAATAGTTGATAAAGTTATTTTCCTTATGTGCTGATCTGATCATTTATTCCCTTAATCTATAAACTACAGTTGCTCTCTATTACACCTAGGATAAAATATAAACATTCCTGTTTGACTTTTTTTTAGGTTTTTTTTTTTTGCAAGGCAAATGGTGTTAAGTGACTTGCCCAAGGCCACACAGCTAGGTAATTATTAAGTGTCTGAGACCGGATTTGAACTCAGGTACTCCTGACTCCAGGGCCAGTGCTCTATCCACTGCGCCACCTAGCCATCCCCCTGTTTGACTTTTAAGGACCTTCACAACCTGACCTCATCTTGCCTTTCCAACCTTGACATACATTATTCCTCTTCCCAAATCCTATAGTGTTGCTACAATGGCATTCTCACTATTCTCATACATAATGCTACATCTTCCATCTCTGTGCTTTGTACTGGTCATTTCCTATGTCTGAAATATATTCTTTCCTCAACCTCTTTTCACAGGATCCTTTTCTCTCATGAACAATTCAAGCATCACCTCCACACAAAGCCTTTCCTGAGCCCCGCTCCCCATTTATTGTGCCTTTTCTTCCCAGTTATTGGAGCCTAATTTTTTATTTTAGGATTTTGCAAGGCAAATGGGGTTAAGTGGCTTGCCCAAGGCCATACACCTAGGTAATTATTAAGTGTCCGAGGTTGCATTTGAACTCAGGTACTCCTGACTCTACTGCGCCACCTAGCCTCCCCATGGAGCCTAAATTTTTTTCAGCCATTTTTCAGTCATGTCTAACTTCCCATGACCCACTTTGGGATTTTCTTGGCAGGAGTAGTTTACTACTTCCTACTCCAGCTCACTTTACAAAGATACCAAGGCAAACAGGGATAAGTGACTTGTATAGGGTCACACAGCTAATAAGTCTGTGAAGTTGGATTTGAATTCAGGAAGATGAATCTTTCAGACTTCAGGATTGGTGCTCTTTGTACTGAGGGACCACCTAACTTCTCTTTTGCTTAAATGCTTTGTGTTTATTTTGTGCTCCTTTCCATCATCTCTCTGTCTTTCTATCTCTTTTTATAAGTAATATAGTCATATATGTATGAATATTGCCTTTCCTGATCATGTTTAAATGCTTTAAGAGTGTTGCTTCATTCATTATATTTGTGTTCCAGTAACTTATACAGTAGGTGCTTATTGATTGATAAAAGGGAATAAATGAATACATTAAAAATAAATTTATTAAGTGGTTGTTATATGCTAAGGAATTTTGCTCAAAAAGGAAAATGGTTTCTGTCCTTTTTTAAAAAATTGATAGTTTATTTTATTTTACCAATGTCATGTTATGAAAGTTTTTCAACATTTATTCACATGCCTGAGTATATTTATAAGTTACATAATTTCCCCTCTACCCTTCCTTCCCACCTCCTCCCCTCAAAGTTGAGTAGTCTGGTGAACATTGTACATATACATTTGTGTTTGACATGTTTATAGATTAATCATTTTCTGTATGAACATTTAGGACTAAGGGGTAAAAAAAGAAAACCATGAGATAGGAAAGTTAATGTAGTGTTCATTTAGATTCTGTAGCTGTTTTTTTTTTTGTTTTGTTTTGTTTTTCTTCCTCTGCATGCAGGTAGCATTGTCCATAACAGGTTTCTCAGGGTTGTCCTAGCTCTCTGAATTTCTGCATCCATCAGGGTTGAGCATCTCACAATGTTGTTGCTGATGTGGACATTGTTCTCTTGGTTCTGCTCCCTTCACTTAGCATCAGTTTCTTTAATTTGTTCCATGCTTCTCTAGAGTTTGACCATTCATGGCTTCTTAATAGAACATTAATATATCCTAACTTCCCCAGTAGATAGGCATTCCCTCAATTTCTAATTCTTTGCCACTACAAAAAGAGCTCCTACAAATAGTTTGGAACTTTTGTTTTAGTAGGACTTTTCCTATTTTTTATAATTTCTTCTGGATATAGATCTAGTATTGGTGCTGGGTCAAAGGGTGTGATCAGTTTGATTCCTCTTTGGGCATACTTCCATAGTGCTCTCCAGAATGCTTGGATCAGTTCACAAACTCCATCAACAGTATATTATTGTCCCAATTCTCTTATAATCTATCCAACATTGATTATTTTAACTTTTTGTCATCTTAGCCAATGTGATAGGTGTAAAGTGGTACCTTACAGTTGTTTTAATTTGTATTCCTCTAATCAATAATGATTTGGAGCATTTTTTCATATGATTATATATGGCTTTATTTTCTTATTTTGAAAATTGCCTGTTCATATCCTTTGACTATTTATTTATTGGAGAATGACTTTATCAGAGCCCCAGCTGTGAAAATTGTTTCCCAGCTTTCTGTTTTCCTTAAAATCTTGACCACATTGGTTTTATTAGTGCAAAAAATTTCAATTTAATTTAGACAATCAAAAATCATCCATTTTGCAAATTATAATGTACTCTGTTTCTTGTTTGGTTATAAATTTCTTCCCTTACCAAAGATTAAACACATAGAATATTTCTTTTTTTTTTGCTAGATTATGCATATTTATTATTTTATTTTTTAATTTACATTTTTATTTATTTTCACATTACTAAAATAGTCTTGTGGTAAGAATAAACATAATCCCCCCCTCCCCCCACCAAAATAAAAATCCTCACAAGAAATAAAGTGAAAAAAAGAGAAAAAAAATGTGCTTCAGTCTGTGTTCCAATACCATCAGCTCTGTCTCTGGGGTGGATCGCGTTCTTTATATAAGTCCATCAGAGAAATTACTTCCATATTTTTCCACAGTTGCTGTTGCTGATTGTAATTCTATTGATTCCTCTCCACTGCCATTCATTATATTTTCCTCTCTCTTCTCACTCTTTCCCTCTTCTTCCCTTTTCCCTCCCTGCTATGGAGCAGACCAGTGGTACAGCAGACAGAGCACTGGCCCTGGGGCCACGAGGCCCCAAGCCCACATCCCACCACAGAGACCCAGCATCCACCCATCCCCGTGGTCCCAAACAGGCCACCCAATCCTACCACCTTGCAAGAAGTAAAAAAGAAAATGTGTTTTATTTGACTATCCTTTCCCATGATCTGCCTTCGCCTCTATCACCTATATCCCCCCTCCCCTCTCCCATCCCCTTTCTCCCATCCCCCTTTTCTCCTTTTTCTTCTAGATTTCTATAACCTATTAAGTATGTCTGTTGTTTCCTCTCTGAGACATTTCTGATAAAAATGAAGGCTCCCTCATCCCCACCCCCACCTTCCCCTGTTCCATACCATTGCAAAAGCTATATCTTAACTCTTTTACATAAAATATCTTAACCTATTCTACCTTTCCTTTCCCTTTCTGTCAGTACATTTCCTTTTCACCTGTTGATTCCATTTTTACAATATATTATAGCTTCAAATTCAGCTCCCTCCTATGCCTTGTCTATATATGCTCCTAACTGTTCTAATAAATGAGAAGGTTCATATGAGTATTATCAGTATCATCTTCTCATGCTGGAATACACACAGTTAGTCATTATTAAATCCCTCATAACTTACCCTTCTCATCCCTCCTCTCTATGTTTCATCTGACTTCTGTACTTGAAGATCAAACTTTTTGTTTAGCTCTGATCATTGCAACAGTAGCATTTGAAATTCCCCTGTTTCATTGAATGTCCATCTTTTCCCCTGGAAGAGCATATTCAGTTTTGCTGGGTAGTTGATTCTTGATTGTATTCCAACCTCTTTTGCCTTCTGGAATATTAAATTCCAAGCCTACAAGCCCTTAATATGAATGCTCCTAAGTCCTGTGTGATCCTGACTGTAGCTCCACGGTATTTGAATTGTTTTTTCTTCTGGCTGCTTGTAATATTTTCTCTTTGATTTGGGAGTTCTCAAATTTGGCTATAATATTCCTGGGAGTTGTTTGTTTTTTTTTTTAGGGGGGAATCTAGGATATCAGTACAATTTTCCTATAGAAATTCTTTAAAAATGAAGTCAAGGCTCTTTTCCTGATCATGAATTTCAGATAACCCATAATTTTAAAATTGTCTCTTCTGGATCTATTGTCCAGATTACTTGTTTTTTTCGATGAGATATTTTGTGTTTTCTTCTAGTTTTTCATTCTTTTGATAGTGTTTTATTGTTTCTTGATTCCTCACCAAGTCATCAGCTTCTTTTAGTTCCATTCTACATTTGAAGGAGTGGTTTTCTTCAGAGAGCTTTCTTATCTCCCTTTCCATCTGGCCAATTCTGTTTTTTAAGGCATTCTTCTCATTAAGTTTTTGAACTGTTTTTCCATTTGACCCAAACTGGTCTTTTTGTTTTTTTTAGGTTTTTGCAAGGCAAACGGGGTTAAGTGGCGTGCCCAAGGCCACACTAGGTAATTATTAAGTGTCTGAGACTGGATTTGAACCCAGGTACTCCTGACTCCAGGGCCGGTGCTTTAAACACTATGCCACCTAGCTGCCCCCCAAACTGGTTTTTAACATTTTGTTTTATTCAGCAGTTTTTGAATCTCCTCACCAAGCTGCTGACTTGGTTTTCATGTTTTTCCTGCATCTCTCTCATTTCTCTTCCAAATTTTTCCTCTACCTCTCTTACTTGATTTTCAAAATCTTTTTTGAGCTCTATCATAGCCTGCGCCCAACTCCTATTTTTCTTGGATGCTTGGATACAGAAGCTTGGACTTCTGAGTGTGTGTTTTGATCCTCCATGGGACCAAAGTAGTTGTCTATGGTCAGGTTCCTTTTTTTCCTGTTTACTCATTTCCTGAGCCTGTGCCCTGGATTTGGCATGCTTCCCAACCTTCTGAGTATTTTTGGGACACCTCCCACAAGGACCTCAATTCCTTCAAGGTCTTAAGAGAGGCTCTGACTACTCTCCTGGCCTGTGTTTTGGGCTGTGGATGACCATAAGCCCTCACCTCTGCCCTGGAGCTGTGAGGAGGGCCCTGCTCTATGGCAATGGGGGGTCCCAGACTGTGACCAGGGTCTGAATATGGGCAAAGCACCATAGTCCTGTCACCGGGACAGAGGAGAGACCTCAACAGTCTCCCCTACTACCTTACCTTTCGTGGGCTGAGTGCTCTGGAAGTAGCTACAGGGGTGACTCCCAGCTGCACTACTCTGTGGGCCTTCATAGAATATTTGTTGATTTGTTCATTGGTCTGTTGGTATCACCCTTTATGTCTAAATCCTGTACCTATTTTGATCCTACTTTGGTAGAGGGTGTGAGATGTGGGTCTATGCCTAGTTTTTTTCCATTCTATTGTCCAGTTTTCTCCAATAATTTTTATAGAATGGTGATTTCTTATCCCAGAAACTAATGCCTTTGAATTTGTCAAACAATAGATTACTACAATTATTTACTATTGCTTCTTTTGTACCTATCCTAGTTCACTAATCTATTATGCTATTTCTTACACTGGACCAGGCAGTTTTGATGACTGTGATTTTATAGTATCGTTTTAGGTTACAGTTAGGCCACCTGCTTTTAAATTTTTTTTCATCCATTCCCTTGATATTCTTAATCTTTTGATGCTCCAGATCAATTTTGTTACTATTTTTTCTAGCTCGGGAAAATAGTTACTGGGTAGTTTGATTGGTATGACACTAAATAAGTAATTTAATTTGATAAAATTGTCATTTTTATTAAATCAGTTCAGCCTAACCAAGAGTAATTAGCATTTTCCCAATTGTTTAGATCTGACTTTATTTGTGTGAAAAGTGTTTTGCAATTCTGTTCATACAATTTCTGCCTTTGTCTTGAGATGTAGATTTCTACAGTATTTTATGTTATTTGCAGTTATTTTAAATGGAATTTCTCTTTCTATCTCTTGTCCTTGGGCTTTAGAAATGCTGATGATTTATGTGGATTTATTTTATATCCTGTGACTTTGCTGAAGTAAATTGCTAAAAGTAGTTTTTAAGATGATTTTCTCTGCTTCTCTCAGTATACCAATTATATCATCTGTAAAGACTAAAAGTTTTGCTTTTCGTGGTCAATTCTAATTCCTTCAATTTCTTTTTTCTTTCCTTTTTGCTACAGCTAGCATTTCTAATACTTGTTTCACTGCCCCCCCATCTTATTGGCAATGTTCCTAGTTTATCCCCATTACATATAATATTTGTTGACAGTTTTAGATAGATGTTGCTTATTATTTTAAGGAAAACTCAATTTTTTTCTATTGTCTCTAATATTTTAATAGGAATTGATATATTTTTTCAAAGGCATTTTTTTTTAGATTTTTGCAAGGCAAATGGGGTTAAGTGGCTTGCCCAACGCCACACAGCTAGGTAATTATTAAGTGTTTGAGACTGGATTTGAACCCAGGTACTCCTCACTCCAAGGCCAGTGCTTTATCCACTGCACCACCTAGTCGCTCCAGAATTTTTTTCATTTTTATTAAAGATATTATTTGAGTTTTACAATTTTCCCCCCAATCTTGCTTCCCTCCCCCCACCCCACCCCCACAGAAAGCATTCTGTCAGTCTTTACTTTGTTTCCATGTTGTACATTGATCCAAATTGGGTGTGATGAGAGGAAAATCATATCCTTAAAGAAGAGAAGTCTAAGAGGTAACAAGATCAGACAATAAGATATCTGTTTTTTTCTAAATTAAAGGGAATAGTCCTTGCACTTTGTTCAAACTCCACAGCTCCTTATCTGGGTACAGATGGTACTCTCCTTTGCAGACAAGCAAAAATTGTTCCTGATTGTTGCACTGATGAAATGAGCGAGTACTTCAAGGTTGAACATCACTCCCATGTTGCTGTTAGGGTGTACAGTGTTTTTCTGGTTCTGCTCATCTCACTCAGCATCAGTTCATGCAAATCCCTCCAGGCTTCCCTGAAATCCCGTCCCTTCTGGTTTCTAATAGAACAATAGTGTTCCATGACATACATATGCCACAGTTTGCGAAGCCATTCCCCAATTGAAGGACATTTACTTGATTTCCAATTCTTTGCCACCACAAACAGTCGCCCCAACATTTTTACCATCTATTGAGATAATAAAATAATTTCTCCTAGTTTTGTTATTGATATATTTAATTATGTTGAGTGTCTTCCTAGTAATGAGCCTACCTGGTAGAAATCTTACCTGATTATGGTGGATTATCTTAGTGATGCCTTGCTGTTATCTCTTTCCTAATATTCTATTTAAAATTTTTGCATCAGTGATCATTAGGCAGGTTGATTTATAATTTTCTTTTTGTTTTGATTCTTCCTGGTTTAGGTATCAGGACCATATTGGTGTCATAAAAGGAATTCAGCAGAACTCCTTCTATTTTTAAAAATAGTTTATGTAGAATTTGAAATGGAGTTATTTAAGCAATGTGCTTCCTCTTCTGCTAATCTGGGTAGTTTGTATTTTTGTAAATATTTATCCATTTCATTCAGGTTCTCAAATTTATTTGAATACAGTTGGGTAAAATAGCTCTGAATTATCTCTTTCATTTCCTGCTCATTGCTGATGAGTTCACCCTTTTCATTTTTGATACTAGTAATTTGATACTCTTTCTTTTTTTTAATCTTATTAACCAAAGATTTATTTATTTTATTGGTTATTTCATAAAACCAACTCTTTTTTTTTCCAAGTCATAATCATTTATTAAGTACCTGTTGTCTACAAACCAACAGTAGTGCATTAAAAAGACACTTTATATAGGAGAGTTGGGGCTGGACTTTTGAGGTGGTTAAAGAAGGAGGTGATCTTTTCATATCATTTTTTTCTATTTTTTATTAAAGATTTTACTTATTTTGAGTTTTACAATTTTTCCTCTAATCTTACTTCCCTCCCCCACCCCCCACAGAAGGCAATTTGTTGGGCTTTACATTGTTTCCATGTTGTACATTGATCCAAATTGAGTGTGATGAGAGAGAAATCATATCCTTAAGGAAGAAACATAAAGTATAAGAGATAGCAAGATCAGACAATAAGATATCAGGTTTTTTCCCCTAAATTAAAGGGAATAGTCCTTGGACTTTGTTCAAATTCCATGATTCTTTATCTGGATACAGATAGTATTCTCCATTGCAGACAGCCCCAAATTGTCACTGATTGTTGCACTGATGGAACAAGCAAGTCCATCAAGGTTGATCATCACCCCCATGTTGCTGTTAGGGTGTACAATATTTTTTTGGTTCTGCTCATCTCACTCAGCATCAATTCATGCATATCCCTCCAGGCTTCTCTGAATTCCCATCACTCCTGGTTTTTAATAGAACAATAGTGTTCCATGACATACATATACCAGTTTTCTAAGCCATTCCCCAATTGAAGTACATTTATTTGTTTTCCAATTCTTTGCCACCACAAGCAGGGTTACTATGAATATTTTTGTACAAGTAATGTTTTTACCTTTTTTCATCATCTCTTCAGGGTATAGACCCAGTAGTGGTATTGCTGGATCAAAGGGTATGCGCATTTTTGTTGTCATTTGGGTATAGTTCCAAATTTCTCTCTAGAAAGGTTGGATGAGTTCACAACTCCACCAACAATGTAATAATGTCCCCGATTTCCCACAACCCTTCCAACAATGATTGTTATCCTTTCTGGTCATATTGGCCAGTGTGAGAGGTGTGAGGTGGTACCTCAGAGAAGCTTTCATCTGCATTTCTCTAATAAGTAATGATTTAGAGCAATTTTTCATATGGATTGACTTTGATCTCCTCATCTGTAAATTGCCTTTGCATATCCTTTGACCATTTGGCAATTGGGGAATGGCTTTTTTTTTTAAAAATATGACTCAGTTCTCTGTATATTTTAGAAATGAATCCTTTGTCAGAGATATTAGTTGTAAAGATTGTTTCCCCCGTTTACTACATTTCTTTTGATCTTGGTTACAGTGGTTTTATCTGTGCAAAAACTTTTTAATTTAATGTAATCGATATCATTTGGTTTGTTCTTAGTGATGTTCTCCATCTCTTCCTTAGTCATAAACTGCTCCCTTTCCATAGCTCTGATCTTGATCTTCTAATTTGCTTATAGTATTGTTTTTTTTTATGTCTAAGTCCTGTATCCATTTGGATCTTAACTTGGTATAGGGTGTGAGGTGTAGTCTAATCTAAGTTTCTTCCATACTAACTTCCAATTTTCCCACAGTTCATAAAACCAACTCTTAGCTTTATTTATTAGATCAATGGTTTTCTTCCATTCAATTTTATTAATCTCTCCTTTTATTTCCAGAATTTCTAATTTAGTATTTAATTAGGGATCTTTAATTTGTTCTTTTTCTAACTTTTTTAGTTGCACACCCACTTCATTGATCTCTTCTTTCTCTATATTATTCATATAAGCATTTAGAGTTATAAAATTTCCCCTATGAATTGCTTTGGTTGCATCCCATAAATTTTGGTATGATGTCTCATTGTTATGATTTTCTTGGTTGAAATAGTTGATTATTTCTATGATTTATTGTTTGATCCATTCATTCTTTAAAATTAAGTTACTTAGTTTCCAATTAATTTTTGTTTTATCTTTCCATGACTCTTCATTGCAGGTAATTTTTATTGCATCATGACTGAAAAGCATTCATTTATCATTTCTGCTTTTTTGCATTTGATTATAAGATTTTTATGCTCTAGTACATGGTCAGTTTTGGCACAGGTACCAACTACTGCAGAGAAAAAAAATATTCTTTTCTATCCCCTTTCTGTTTTCTCCAGATGTCTATCATATTAAGGTTTTCTAACTTTCTTAACTTCCTTCTTGTTTATTTTGTGGCTAGATTCTTCTAATTCTGAGAGAGGGAGGTTGAGGTCCACCACTATTATAGTGTTTGGCCGTCTATGTCTCCTTGTTATTCATTCAGCTTCTTCTCTAAGAATTTGGATGCTATACAACCAGGTACACACACACACACACACACACACACACACACACACACACACACACACATACACACACACACACACACACACACACACACACACACAGACACACATTTAATAATGATATAACTTCATTGCCTTTGTTGACTTTCAAGAAGTTGTGGTTTCATGGAACACTATTCTTCTATTAGAAACCAGGAGGGATGGGAATTCAGGGAAGCCTGGAGGGATTTGCATGAATTGATGCTGAGTGAGATGAGCAGAACCAGAAAAACACTGTACACCCTAACAGCAACATGGGGGTGATGATCAACTTTGATGGAATCACTCATTCCATCAGTCCAACAATCAGGGACAATTTGGGGCTATCTGCAATGGAGAATACCATCTGTGTCCAGAGAAAGAAGTGTGGAGTTTGAACAAAGACCAAGGACTATTACCTTTACTTTAGGAAAAAAGTCTGATATCTTATTGTTTGATCTTGCTATCTTCCTTAACGATTTCTCTCTCATCCCATTCAATTTGGATCAATATATACCATGGAAACAATGTAAAGACTGACAAATTGCCTTCTGTAGGGGGTGTGGGGAGGGAAGTAAGATTGGGGAAAAATTGTAAAACTCAAAATGAATAAAATCTTTTAAAAAAAAAGATGTAGTTTCCTTCTTTATCTCTTTGAATGAGATCTATTTTTGCTTTTGCTTTGTCTGAGATCAGGATCACCACACCTGATTTTTTACTTCTACTGAAGCATAATATATTTTGATCTAGCTTTATATCTTTATCCTGTGTGTATCTCTGTTTCAAATGTGTTTCTTCTAAACAACATATTGTAGGATTCTGTTAATCCATTGTACATCCAATTCTGTTTTATGGGAGAGTTTATCCCATTCCCATTTTCAGTTAAGGTTATTCATTCTGAATTTCACTCTATGCTGTCTTTCCCTGTTTATACTTTTTTCTTTCCTTTCCTTACTCCTCCTTACCAATGATTTACTCCCTTGCCCTTTTAATTTTTCTTTTAAATTTTAACTTAAAGTTTATTTTCACTTTTACATTTGCCTTCCCTTTTATCAGTTCCTTCTTCCCCTTTCTTCCCCTTCCCCCTCTCCCCCCACTTCCCAGTTGAGTAGTAGGATAGATTTTTAAACCATTTGGGAATGTATGTTATTCCCTTTCTGGGTCAGATCTATTGAGTTTGATTTACTCATTGCCCACACCCTCTCTTCTTTGCCTGCACTATAAATGATCTTTGTGCCTCTTTATCTGCACTTATTTATCCACTTATGCCTAGCTTTCTCCTATTATATTTTTATTGTTCTGACCCTGACTTGTACTTACATCCCCTTTTCACAATATACTGCTTTTTTCTGACCTGATAGAAGTACTATTCTCAAAGGCTGACTGATTAATTGCTTGATTGATTGTTAAGCAGCATTGCCTCATAGTCACTAAGTACCCTCCCCTCTTCTGTCTCATTAGTAATACACTTCCCAAGAGTCATGAATCACATCAAATTATAATCCTTTTATACTTTACCCCCTTTTCAAGTGCCCTTCTGAACATATAATCTTCATGAGCCAAAGCATCATGCAAAGCCAAATTATTTCATGAATCATTTATTACCTCCCCACCACACCCCTGAACTCATTCGCTCCAATTATAGCCAAAGCAAAGCAAAATCTCTGTGATGTTTTCATGTCCAGGCCTTCTAAGTATACAACCATAGCCCTACAACCCTACCCAACCACAGTGTTGGGTATCCTCTCTTCCTCTGTCCCTTTAGATTTCCGGTCATGATACTTAAGCCCTCATTAACTAAAGTATGGATTAATACATGGTTACTTCCTAATCTCTGTACATCCAACCCTTCTAAGAATACTCCCACCCTCACTGTACTACAAAACCCTAGGTATTTAATAGAGGAAGGTCACTAGTTATTTAATTATGTATAGAGCCTCTAAGTACTCTAAGTACTGTGACATCCTGAAGGTCTCCCTTAAGAACTGTAGAGTTGATTGTAAGGCATGGGAGACCCTGGCACAGGACTACCCAGCATAGAGTATCCTCCTCAGAGAAAGTGCCGAGCTCTGTAAGCAAGGCGGAATTAAAGTAGTCCGAAGGAAACATGATATATATGTTTAGAGTCACCCAAGTGTTCACCTGAACTATTTGCTTATGCCTGACCCATGGTAAAGCATTGTATTCATACAATTGAACACACTGTATTTGTCCCAAACATAGTGATATTATTTTGGTCTTCTTCAATAACAAAGGACATGAACCAACTATATGGCTATTTTCTAAGTACAATCCCTTCAACTATATTCAACCCTTTAACTATCCTAAGAAGGTGTTATCTTCCCTTGTAAGGTTAATATTCTTGACTAACATTTGTCTTTTTCCCCCTTCCTATTTACCTTTTTATGCATCTCTTGATTCTTGTGTTTGAAGATGTTTGGTTCTGGTCTTTTAATTAGGACATTTTGAAAGTCCTCTATTTCATTGAACATCTATCTTTTCCCCTGACAGAATATGCCCAATTTTGCAGGGAAGTAATTTCTTGGTTGCAATCCAAGGTCCTTTGTCCAGAGAAATATTCTATTCTAGGCCCTCTGATCCTTGGATGTTGAAACTGATAAGTCCTATATAATTCTGATTGTGCTCTCTTCATATTTAAATTGCTTCTTTTTGACTGCTTACAAAAATTTCTTCTATATCTAAGAATTCTAGAATTTGGCTATGATAGTTCTTGAAGTTGTCATACTGGAATCTCTTTCTAGAGATGTTCTATGTATTCTTTCAAGGACCATCTTGCCTTTGTGATCTAGTTTTCCAAGATAATTTCCTGAAAGATATTTTCCAGGCCTTTTTTCAGATCTAGGTTTTCTAATAGACCAATAATTCATAACTTATCTCTCCTGTTTCTATTTTCTAGGTTGTTTATTTTTCCTACAAGGCTCTTTACATTTTCTTCAATTTTTTCAAACTTTTGATTTTGTTCTATGGAATCTTGGTGTCTCATAGATTCATTAGTTTCTATTTGTTCAATTCTAATTTTCAGGGTTTTATTTTTTTCAGTTAGCTTTTGTGTTTTCTTTTCTTGTTCATTCATTTTACTTTTTACTGAATTCCATTTTCTTTCCATTTGGTAGATTTGACTTTTAGATAAGTTGCACTCCTTTTCCAACTAGTTGATTTTATTTTTTGATGAGTTACTATTCTTTTACTAGTTGGTTATTTTTACTTTTAAAGGAGTTGATTTCTTTTGTCCATTTTTCACAAATTTCCTGCATGACTCTCATTTCCTTTTTCTGTTTTTCTTCTTTGGTTTTTAAATATCTTTTTTAAGCTCTTCTACGAAGTTTTGGATTTGAGTCCAATTCATACACTCCTTTGAAACTTTTCATGTAAGTAATGTGCCACTGTTTTCTTCTTCTGAATTGGCATTTTTATCATCTCTATCTGAATAGTAGCTTTCTCTAGTTCGTGCTTTTTTTTTTTGTTTTCTGCTCATTTTGATTGTTGAGTTCTGCTCCTCTTGTATAGGGAGTATAGTCCTGAGTTGTGCTTTTTTTTTTTTTTGCCTGGAAGGTCTGATCCCTGGCTTATTGACCAAAATGTTGTCTATGCAGCCCAGGCATTGCCTGTGCAGAGGTTTGTTTCCTCCTTTATGTCCAGGTGCTGTCTATGTAGTGCTTGGTTCCCAACCCAGACCTGCTTTTGCCTTGGTATTCCCAAGGGTTCAGATGTCTTCAGTTGAAAACTTATTTGGATATTTTTTGGTGGGATCTGTAGCTTTAATGTCTGTGTAGAGGCTTCACTCGGCATTGGCATTATGTAGGAAAAGTCCAAGGAGGGTCCATATAATCCATCCTGGCTTGATCCTGGAAGTTGGTGATGGTTTCTGTGCTTGAGGAGTTCATACTCTAACTGGGGGAGATAGCACATAAAAGAAAGGGTGATGCTCTGCACAGATGGCATTGAGATGAATTAGGGGCACTGAAGCCCCTTTCCTCCTGGAGGAACTCCTCTATTTCACAACAGCAACAACAAGTAAGCATCTAGAGCCTGGAAAACCTGATGGCCTTGGAGGGTAGATCTTTTGAATCACAGATGCACCGGAGCCACTAGAGGGCACCAAAAGCTTTCTAGAAATAGAGAAAATGGTGGCTGATCTGAGCTGTCAGTGTCTTTTGCTTTGGAGATGGAGCGAGACTGCTGCGTGGCCACCATGTTCTCCTCTCTCTCTCTCTCTCTCTCTCTCTCTCTCTCTCTCTCTCTCTCTCTCTGTTAGAGGCAGAGAAAGAAACATAAAGACCTAGAGAGACAAACAGAGACACAGAGAGAGAAACAGAAAGACAGAGAGACAGAGACAGAGAGACAGAGAGAGACAGACATTCAGACAAGAGAGATAGAGAGAGAGAATCATAGAGACAGAGAGAAACAGAGAAAGAGACAGACTCTCTGTGTCCATATAAGTATAGACATTTTTCTACCTGGATATACATCTCCCTGTCTGGGAATTCTTTTCATGTGTACATGCTTTACATATATTATCTCATACATAAAACCTTTCTCTATTTTAACTTCATTATTTATTCTTCTTATTTTCCTTAATTTAATTAGCATCTGTTAATGCTTTTCCCTTCTCAGAAAAACAAAACAGAACAAAAAAATCCAGTCTTGGTATTTATTAATTGGTATGCATCTTAAATTCATTCTTCCAAAAGAATATAAACCTATTGAGAGTAGGAATTATTTCCATTATTTTTTACTCCCCCCCCAACAAATTAACTTAAGGCCTTGAATATAATTGGTATGTTTTTCCTCCCCATAACTGAATATTTTATGTCCCCTTCCCACCAGTACATAGTTGGTTTTTTAGTAAAAGTTAGTTGATTGGATTAATTGCAACTTTCTCTTTTGTATCAGACTGTAGACCTTCCTGTCCATGATTGAATCTTTCCTGACTGGGATGAGTAGATTAGTAAAAGAACATTGAGTTTGAATTGAAAGGAACCCCAGTCTGCAACCAATTAATTGTGTTATCTTGGAAAAGTCAACTGTCATTCTTCAACTAAAAACACTTTCTCTTCAAGTTATTAATCATCTCTTAATTGGCATATCTAATTGGCCTTTGCTCCAAGCTTATCTTTCTTTATCTCATATATCCAATCTGTTACACGTAAGTCTTGTCATTTCTCCCTGTATGGCCCCTTCTGTCTACACATACTATTTCCACTTGGGCCCAGACTTTCATCATTTTATAAATAATCTTCTGGATTATTGCAATAGTAATCCTACCTGGTCTTCCTGCCCCCTCTCTCTTCCCACTCCAGTCCATCCTCTAGTCAGTAACCAAAGTGATCTTGATAAAATATAAGTCCTATCACATTGGTTGGTTGGTTGGTTGGTTCTTATCCTTCATTGTCAAAGAAGACCAAAATGACATCGCTGTGTTTGAGACAAATTATAGTGTGTTCGACTGTTGCTGATCAGACCAATACGCACTCGGGATGCTCTACCAGAGATTGGGTACATTGTCACCCTGTTCAACAAACAACAGAGCCTCCCCATGGCCTTCAGAACCCAGTAGAAAATCCTCTGTTTGGCATTTAAAACTTTTGCAACCTATCCCTTTCTAGTTCTCCAGTCTCCTTGCATTTTAGTTCTGATCCTTGATCCAGCCAATGTCTCTCCTTGCTGTTTCTCCCATCCAGTCTCCCAGCTCTTGTGCCCTTTCATTGCCTGTCTGCCATTCCTGAAATGTGCTTTTTTCCACTCCCAGTTTCCTTCAAGACTCAGCTCAAATCCCACCTTCCCTAAGAAGCCTGTCCTAGCTTCCCCACTTCCTTCCCTCTGAGAGTACCTTCCTTTTTCTATGAATAGTTCTCATATTTACATAGGTGTTTTGCATGTTGTCTCCTTCTAGAGAATTGAGAATACCTCTAGGTCTGAGCCAGGCTTTTTCTATTTGCTTGTTTTTGCATTCTTTTGTAATTCCAGAACCATAGGAAGCACTTAATAGAAGTTTGCTGATTAAAGACCAGACTGATTGCCCCAATAGCCTCTGGGTAACAGGAGCTTGGACAGGTCCAGTGAAATCAAAGCTTTGTAGAGTGCTTGAAAATATCCAGGCCTCCCTAGATTTGAGAGAATAGGAAGTAGGGAATCTGAGTAGGACAGCAACAATGTGAAATCCTTTTTAAAAGAAGTTAATTAGTTATTTTAATTAGTCTGAGCACAGTGTGTGCAGAAGGATTAGTGTCTTGAATACCAGCCAGCAGGCCCAAACCCAATGCCCTAACTCCCAGCATGAGGTGATGGGGACCTGCTTTAATGTATTGGTAATGGGGGAGTCAAAGGAAAGGATGGAGCTGAGAAATATTTTCTCCAAAGTACCACTCTGGTAGAGCTCTGGACTGGAAACCCAGAAAGACCTCTATTTAAATACCATTTCATATACTTTTTTCAGTTATATGACCCTGTATGAATCACTCAACACTCTGAAGCCTCAGGTCTGGAACCTGAAAGATGTGTTTGAATCTCATCCCAGACACTGGCTGATCCTGAATCCTGGGCAAACCAGTTAAATTCTCTACATTTCATCTTTCTCATTTGTAAAACAAGGGATAGATTCTGTGGCCTCTAAGGTTCATCCCAGCTTTGAATCTGAGATCTTATTATTCTATCACTGCCTCCTTATTTGATAATAGCTTTTATTGTAATGAGTGTGAGAGTCTCAGTCAGTCACTTCTTGGCCTTGTGATGAGTCAGCAACTTGAAAAAAAAATTACATCCCCAGATCATAAAATGCTTCATATAAGCATAGCAAATGCTTATTAATTCCTTTTTATTCATTCATTCATTCATTCATTCATTCATTCAGTAGAGAAATCACCATAGGTTCATTGCCCTCTGATTGAGTCTAGGAAGATGAGACAAAGAAATCCTTCTTCCAGAAGACTAACAGACATGACCAAGGAAAACCTGGTTCAATGACTCTCTCATTCTTGGTGATGTAAACAATAGACTTTTGCTCTAGCTTCTTCAGGACCAAAGATGAGTGACCTCCAGAGCCCCAGCAGCAGGATGAGGCCTGGTTTCAATCACTGGCACTACAAAAGAATTGGGAACCTCTGCTAATGGGACCGTTTCCAAAGCTTAAACCAAGTTCTGTCATCCTTCATTCCCTGCTGGAAAACATTCCCCATCTTCCAGAGTGGCAACATGGCAGTCTTTGGGAGATATAGAAGGGCCTTCCATGGCAGGGGCAAAGGTGAGGCAGGGCAGCTCCTCTCTCCCTCCAGGGCTGACTTTGAGCTGGGAGGGGTGTGTGTTTCCCCTTTAGCTTTTCTTCACTGCTCCCTCTTGTGATTGTCTGTTTGGCCCCTCTAAGAAGTTGACCCTTTCTTGTTCCAAACAGAATGTTAGAGATCATCGGGTGATATCTTCACCTAGGGTCCATGAAATTTATTTAAAATTCTTTTTTAATTTTTTATTTAAGACAATGGGACTAAGTGACCTGTCCAAGCTCACACATTTAGGCAAAGTGTCTCTGGTCGCATTTGAACTCATGTCCTCCTAATTCCAGGGTAGGTGCGCTATTCACTGCACCACCTAGCTTCCTCATCCATGAAATTTTTCAATGACTTTTGATAATGATCTCTCTCTTTCACAGCAATATATAATTATATCTATAACTATTTTTTTCTTTCTAACCCAAGTATATATATTTTTAATGCATTTAAGAACATATTCTGAGAGGTAGTCTATAGATTTTGCAAGATGCTGCCAAAGTTGTTTAAAATACAGAAAAGTTTAAGATCCCCTTAATAGTTCAGTTCCTTCATTTCAAGGATGGAAAAATTGAGACCTGAGAGACCTGGAGTGACTTATTTAAAATCACAAAGCAAACAATATAGATCTGAAAGTCAAAACCCTTACTAGCTAGCTACATGACCTTGAGTGAGTCACTGCCCCTTTGTGGACCTTGTAAACTTACCTGTAAAACAAGAGCTAGACTCCATGACTTCTAAAGTCTCTTCCATATCATTAGGGCTAAGACATGAGGGGAAAGGAATGTCAAAAATAAATCTGTGGCTTTGGAGATGAGAAAAATAAATGGTGGTGACAGCCTTAGATAGGAAAGGTGGATCGGGCCAATATGGGATAAAATGCTGGGCTTGGAATCGGGAAGAAATGATTTCAAATATGACTAGATGGCTCTGGGTAAATCACTTAGTCTATGTTTCCCTCAGTTTCCTCACCTATAAAATGGGAATCATAATAACACCAACCTTGAAGGGTTATTGTGAGGATCACCAAATAATAGGCATTAAATAAATGCTGGTTATTATGCTGATTGGGAGCTTCTAGCAATTTAGTTAGGAGATGAATAGTGGATATTTAGGAAGGCAGGAGAAAATCTTGAATATTCTTAGATTCATAAAATCATGGAACATCATAGCTAGAAATATTCTGTGGTCCCTACGAAGGAAGCCAATGCAAAGTCTTGACAGTGACCCTGCTATCCACCATTTGGAATTCTGGGGCAATTCCTTCAAAAGCTTTTATAGAGCCAGAGGTTGAGAGTAGTATCAGAATATCTCTGACATTGATGAAAATGACAAATTGGAATTTATATAGTGCTCTAGAGATATTTATTTCATCAATAAGCATTTTTTAAGTGCCTGTTGTATGGCAGGACCTGGGGGATACATAGAAAGGCAAAAAAAACCCCAAAACAAAACCCAAAACAGTTCCTGCCTTTGAGAAGCTCCTAGTCTAATGTGGAGACAACACACAAACATCTTCAAACAGGATATGCACACATATGTAATCTATACATAGATGATGCTTACATGTATATGCATACTTATTTATAGCCTTATACATACCTACATAGGAGAGATGGGCGATAACGAAAAGACTGCAGGTAATATCATTAAGATCTTTCTTTTGTTTCTGTCTCTCTAGAGTTTTATTTCAGACTTTGAACAATCTTTTGCAACCGGTAAGAATCAGAAAGAAGATTTGAAACCAATTTCTACTAACTCCAAGTCCAGTACTCTAAAGATGGAGGAGACTCCAGAGGCTATTTAGGCCCACTGTGTTGGAAGGAGAGGCAGTGGAACAAGAGTGGATTTGGAGATGGAGGAACTTAGTCCTAATCTTGATTTGTCACTCACTGTCTGGACTTTGAGTGAGTTACAACCTCTCTCACACTCTGAAAGCACATTAGTAAAAGGAGGGTGTTGGAAGAAGGCTACTTTCATTTCTAAAGTTAGGACCTTATTATAAATAAATGAAAGAAAAACCTGCTAGAGTGAGAGAAAATTGTACATTTCATTCACGAATCCTGCAGGATATGGGTACCTCACCTAGCATGAGGCATGAGGTGGTATTTGGACATCAGGTAATTTATAGTCTTCAGAACTCTTTCCTCTCCCTCTTGGATTTTCATAGGCTCTCAGAATTTGAGTTACAATGTAAGAGGTCCACCCATCCCATGACATGCCCCTAATATGACCCCCCCACATCATATGATGTATGACATGCTGATGAACCTCAGTTGTCACAGGGGGTTTGTGTGGGTTAATATTCAATTACCTAGGTGCATCTAGGTGGCATGGTGGATAGAGCACCAGCCCTGGAGTCAGGAGTACCTGAGTTCAAATCCAGCCTCAGACACTTAATAATTACCTAGCTGTATGGCCTTGGGCAAGCCACTTAACCCCATTGCCTTGGAAAAAAAAAACCTAAAAAAAATGAAAAAATATTCAATTACTTAATTGCACAAACTCAGTTTAGGTCAAGATTAGGTCAAGATCACTAGGTCACTTCTGACCTGTTGAGAACCAGTCTTGGGTTTGCCATCTCTGGAATGGGATTAGGAAAACTCTCCCAATTTTGTGATTGGCTGGGCCATTTCCTCTTTGTAATGAATTCCCTAAGAGCCCCCCTTCCACACCCTGTGAAGACCAACTCTACATTCCTCACAGACCTCATAGACCCAGTCATACAGATTGTTGTTTGTCCCTTGTTCTCAAAGAGGACCATGACATCAGGGAGGTGATGACATGACATGCAAGTGAATTGGATATAAGTGAGGGAGGGCTGTACAAATCACCAGCCTCACTGTTTTCTTTGGAGTCATCTGAATCCAGTGGCCAGATATGGTTCAAGATGACAGGAGATGGTCCCAGATGTAGTGGGAAACCTTGAACTTTTAAGTTAAGCTCTTTCCCAGGTCTCAGTTCAATTGAGGCAAAGTCTATTTGGTGATTAGAGACCATCAGGTCCCTTCACCTGTTTCAAAACAGAAAGAAAAAAAAACAATTTGGGAGAGGAAGACCCTCAGGGTTCACTCAGAGTCAACTTAGGCCCAAGTGACCAAAATTTGGAAAAAACACTGGAAAGAAGGAAGAAAGGATGGAAGAAAGGCAGGTGGGGTCAGAGATGGAAATTGAACCTGAGTCTTCAGGTCCAGTGCTGAGATTTTTTCCACTGCCCTGTGCTAACTTTCTGTCAAAAAGGAATAATAATGGGCATTTTGTAGGACTCTTTCAGGCTAGCATAGCATGGTACTCACAAAATCTCATTTGATCCTCCTAACAACCCTGATTATTGAGGACTATGATATTATGATCTTCATTTACAACCAGGAAACTGAAGTCCAAAGGAAGGGAATATGACTTGTCCATGGTCAAACAGCTGCTAAGTGCAGAAGCAGAATTTAAACCCAGATTTTCCCTGAACTGAAGTCTAGAACCCTTGTCACCATGCTGAAGGGAATCATTTTAGAGATGATGCTGGGGGATATCTCTCAATCTCATTATTTTCCAGAGGTGAAAAGTGAAGATTTTGGTCTCTTGACCCCTTACCTAGTGATCTTTGCACTACATCACTGCTATTCAACTGGCTAGAAACTATCAGGAGGCAGGAAAAGATCTTTGTCTTTCATTTCAAAGGCCCTGCCCTTCTTTTTCCTACTCCCTGAGAGGAGTAAGAATAACAGAGAAAGGCATTCTTCTTCTTTCTTGTTCTACATCTTCTTCCTTCTTTTTCTTCTAGTTTTTTCCTCTTTCTTATTCTTCTTCCAGTTCTTCTAATTCTTCTTCTTTCTCCTCCTCCTCCTCTTCTTCCTCTGTCTTTGCCCAGATAAACTAAATCTTGTCCAAAAATAGCAGGCAGATGTTCTGCTCAACTACTGTCAATGATATTTGAAAGATCTAGAGACACAAGAAAGTCCCATGGAGAAGGGCAAAAGTTCTGATTTTCAAGAAAGTGAAGTGACTTCTTGATTTCCAAATTGACTGTCCTTTTCTTAATCCTAATCCTTCTCGATCTCTATAGTATCTAACACTGTTGATCACTTTCTTCTCCTAGGTTCATGGTCCTCCTTTAAATTTTTGTGAGCCTGCTCTTTCCTTCTTCATGCTTCTCAGTCTCCTTTGTTGGTCTTTGTCCATGTCGTGCCAGCTACCAGTGGATGGTCTCCAAGGCTCTCTCTGGGACCATCTTTTTACTCTATGCTATTTCACATGGCATTTTCAATAGATTCAAGTATTATTTCTATGTAGGGATTCCCTGCTCTTGGACTATCTCCTGAACTATCTCTAATAGTCTCTTGGACATCTTGCAATTGGCTATCTTCTGGATATTTTGCCCTCAATAAACTCAATAAACAGAGTTCATTATCTTTCTATAAAATACCTTATTTTCTTCTTTACTTCTTACTGTTTTTACTTCTTTACCTACTTCTTTACTTCTTCCTTCTTACTGTTGAGGGATCCATTATCCTCTAATCACAAAGTCTTGCTTCCTGGCTGTTATCCTCCTCTCCCCTCTCTCATTCAACCCACATATCCAATCTGTTCTTAATCTTGCTATTTCTATCTATATCTTTAACATTTGTCTCCTTCTCTGCACTCATACAATCACAACCCTAATTCAGGTTTTAATCATCTTTCACTTGGACTATTGCAATAGCCTTCTTTCTGCCTTAAATCTCTCCCTACTTCAATCCATCTTCCATTCAAGTGTTGAGATAATTTTTTAAAAAAGCATAGGTCTGACAATGTCACCTCTGTTACTCAATGACCTCTAGTGTTTTGTTTATTACCTCATGGAATAAATATAAACTTACATTTAAGCTCTTCCTAACCTAGCCCTCATCAGCCTTTCCAGGCTAATTATGCCTTATTTACCTTCCTCTACAATCCAGTTACACTGAATCTCCCAGTTTCATAACTTTGCCTTAGTTTCCCCCAATGCTTAGAATTCTCCGCATTCTCCCTTTTTTATAATACCTAGTTTGTTAAAGTGCCTGGATCTGAGTACCTGCTTTTAATGAATGCTTAAAGACTGACCAACAGAACAATCTGCAGACTAAGGGCCAGTGTGCTTGACCTCAATTATTAGGGAAATTTCTAAGATACTTAAAGCAATGGTTAGTGACCATCTAGAAAGGGAAGCAGTGATCATGACAGCCAATCTGACTTTATCAATATAGGTCATGCCAGACAAGACTTATTTCCTTTCCTTTGAAAGGATGACTAAATTTGTTCATGAAGGAGATGATTATCTCATTGCCCTCTGTCTTTGTCAAATCTCATCTGGAGTACATAGGAAGTATTCAGTTCTGGATAATACACTTTTAGAAGGACAATGATCATGAAAAGTGTCCACAGAGGCAATTAAGATGGTGAAATGTCTTGAGTCCATGCCATGAGAGTTGTTGAAATGAAATAAATGTATTTGACCTTAAGAAAATCAGATTAAATGAGGAAGCAATGGTTGTCTCGAAGCTTATCAATCACCTAAAGTCTCAGACTTCTTCTATTTGGCTTTAAGGGGTATCATTGATGGAGACTGAGAGTATACTCATCAATTTGGGAATAATTGAACAAGTTATGGTACATGAATGCGATGGAATACTCCTTACTTAATACTTTTTTCCCTTTTTTAAGTTTTTTTTTTTTTTGGCAAGGCAAATGGGGTTAAGTGGCTTGCCCAAGGCCACACAGCTAGGTAATTATTAAGTGTCTGAGATCGGATTTGAACCCAGGTGTTCCTGACTTCAAGGCTGGTGCTTATCCACTACACCACCCAGCCACCCTCTTACTTAATACTTAAGAGATGATGAAGGTCATGGTTTCAAAGAAACCTGAGAAGATTTGGAAGAACTGATTTAGAGTGAAGTGAGCAGGACTAGAAAATGATTTATACAATAACAGCAACATTATAAAGTCAAACAACTCTGAAAGACTTAGCAATTCTAATCAATACAATCCCAATTCCAAAGGACTCACGATGAAGCATTCTGCTCACCTCTATACAGAGATGATGCACTCAGAGTGAAGATTGAGGTATATGTATGCATATGCTATATATGTATATAAACATGTATATGTGCTTAAACATGCATCTATATTGCATATGCAATACAAATATTATAGGGAACTTAGGTGGTACAGTAATTGGAATGCTGGACATAAAATCAGAAAGACTCATTTTCATGAGTTCAAATCCAGACACTCCACAAGTCACTTTACCCAATTTCCTCATCTGTAAATTGATCTGGAGAAGGAATGGCAAATCACTCTAGTATCTTTGCCAAGAAAGCCCCAAAAGGGGTCATGAAGAGTTGGACATGATTAAAATAACACACAGTTTACAATGAGAGAAATTATTATTAATAATCAATAATCTGGGAAGTTTCAGAGTTTTCACTTTTGTCCTTATTTTAAAGGTCTAGTCTCAAGAAAGACATTGTAGATAATGAGATTAGACTCACCCAGTTTATTCCTTTCTCTTTACTTTCCCAAGTAGCTTCTCTCTACTTTGAAGTCTTAAATAGGGACTGGAGAACAAACTGTTGGGTTTGTTATGGTAGAGATTTTTATTGTCTCCTGCTCAGGCTTGGGTGGGGCATACATTCTTTGAATAGATAGCCCAAAGCTAGGGGTGACCTTGGTATAGAGAAAGTTTCTTTGTCCAAGGGTGACTAGATACCACCCTTAGGCCCACATCTCCCAGAATGTTAACCAATTGATTGCCGCTCCTCTTCCAAAAGAACATATAAACTCTAAGTCTGGCTATCATGATTGTCCTTGGTCTAGGAGAGAGACAACCAAACGATCATCCTATTATTAATCATGTGCTGACCTTATTAATAAAATAAGTGAATTATCCAGAAACTGGGTTTCTTGAAATTATTTTAATTGCCACAGCACATGTATGTATTCACATAAGGGATTAAAAAATATATTCATAGATATCCATTACATGCATAGACTTATGTATGCAATCTCTTATATATGAATGTAACATAAACATATGGTACATAAAATGTCCTCATGTGTGAATGAGCATATACACACATATGTAAATGTGTCCATAATATTACTATAGAGGGCAACCAGGTGGCTAAGTGGACAGAGCACAGGGCTTGTAATCAGATACAGCCTCAGACACTTACTAATTGTAAATATAAGCCTGTTTGCCTTACTTTCCTTGTCTGTCCAATGAATTGGAGAAGGAAATGGCAAACCACTCCACTATCTTTGTCAAGAAAACCCCTAAAGGGATCCTGAAGAGATAGACACAACTGTAAACAAATGAAATTATTATGCATATACACATATGTGCTGTGGCAATTAAAATAATTTCAAGAAACCCAGTTTCTGGGTAATTCACTTATTTTATTAATAAGGTCAGCACATTATTAATAATAGGATGGATGATTATTTGGTTGTCTCTCTCCTAGACCAAGGACAATCATGGTGCCCAGACTTGGAGTTTAGATATTCTTTTGGAATAGGAATGGCAATCAACTCTAATTGGTTAACACACTGGGAGGTGAAGGCTTAAGTGCTGTTCCCTACACCAAGATCACCCCTAGCTTTGGGTATATATAAAATTTGTGGATTTATGTACATCTGTATGAGTATGCATAGACACACACATAGGTATATAAAATCACATGGACAACATGAAAATATTGCTTGTCTACATGTATTTTTCATGTGTTTT
This sequence comes from Macrotis lagotis, assembly GCF_037893015.1. Lineage (NCBI taxonomy): Eukaryota > Metazoa > Chordata > Mammalia > Peramelemorphia > Peramelidae > Macrotis > Macrotis lagotis. Next base: position 47,812,808 of record NC_133661.1, on the reverse strand, counting down.
GTTCTTGTCTTTTCAATGCAGGGCAGGGTAAGTGTAGTCGGAGATGAGAGGGAGAATGGGAACTAAAAAATAAAATTAAATTTAACTAAAAAAGAGAGAGATCATAAAATCAATAGTTACTCTATTTTTGGGTGGAGGTGAAAGGGAAAGACACAAAAAGACTGATTTCTGTCCAGCTAGTTCCTTGACCCAGTGGCAATTCCCATCTCCTGGATAAGATGGCTCCCCACTCTGCCTTGGCCCTTTCTAGCCCACTCTTCTTCTGATGCTCAGACCCAGCCAGAGACAGACTGAGCCCAGTGGCCAAACAAAACATCAGCAGCAGCAGCTGGCAAACAGCTGGGCCAGCTGTGCTGAGGAATTAATACTGCTTCGTCCTTTGTGGCCGGATTTCTAACAGTCAAGGAATGAAGGGCTATATTTAGCTGTCCGTGAGGAGACAGATCTCAGATAAGGTAGAAAGCTCTGTACACAAAACTCTGCCATGTTTCCCCCTCTGCTGGGTCTGGCCTGCGCCCCTAGCGCCCCTGAGGATCTGGCCTCTGCTGAAGGCTTTTCCAGGCCACATTCCTGAGGATTTAAAATTCATTAACTGAAACCATGTCCATGATTTTCTGAGGATGAGAGAACTCCTTAGTGGCATCCTCTGAGTCAGGGTCCGCATAGGCTGGCATGGGAAAGTGGGGACACATGGGGGGATGGCAGGAACTGATCAATCACCTAAAGAACTGGAATTTTCAAAAGATAAATTACAGATTCTTTAAGTTCCAATGTACTTTTTTCTTCACATAACAAAGCCTGTTGATGCTATCACTGGCTTTCATCCAGTCCTTTTGGACTCATAAGGAAAACTTAGACTCTGCAATTCTTCTCCAGCCACTTAGCATCACAAATGAGGTTCAGAAAAGCAGAGAGGAGGCCTGTATGATATAGAAGAAAGAACATGAGGCTGAAATATTAGGCTCTGGAAGAAACTTTATAGAACTGCCATATTCTTAGCCTTATAGTCAGGAAAACTTGTGTTCAAATCCTGACTTGGACCATAGCTGGGTGACCCTGGGTAAGACATTTAAACTTTTCTCACCATCACTTTCCTCATCTATAAAATGGGTTTTATAAAATCATCTACCTCATAGGGTTGTTGTGGAGATCGAACTTGATAATATATGTTCAGAATTGGGTAAGCTATATAAATTTACTGGTTTTTTTCCTTCAGTCATGTCCAACTCTTCATGACTCTATATATCATTTTCTTTGCAAAGATACTAGAGTGATTTCCATTTTCTTCTCCAGTACATTTTAAAAATGAAAAAAACTTAGGGTAAAAAACAGGGGTAAATGATTTTCCCAGAGTCTTACAACTAATAAGTTCTGAGGTTGGATTTGAAATCACGAAGAAGACTTGAACACAGACCTTAGTGACTCCAAAACCTTGTTACTAGAACCCATGGAATCAGATTCAACTAAAAGCAAGGCCATTACTCTTTACATAAGGATCCATGCAAGCTGCATATTGACTTAATTTCAAAATGTGCTGTTTATGTTTTATTGCATTTTAATGTATCTTGTTCAATTTTTCCCAATTTCATTTTCATTTGGTTTGGGCTGCACTGATTCAAAATTGCTCTAGTCAAAGGACTTAAATTCAAATTTTGATTTTGCCATTATTGCTTATATGACCTTGGGCATATGACAGACATGGGTTTCATTTTTTTAATCTGAAAAATGGGAGGATTAGACTTGTTGATCTCTTTTCATGACTTCTAGACCTTAAGGTTAAGATTCTGCAGGTTGTAAAGAGTCACTCTGGGGAAGATGGGATTCAAAGTTGATGTTTAGGATGAGTATAAAGATTCCATTACAGATACTCATTCACTCCCTCCCCCAAATTATTTATGTCTTTATATTTGTGTTCAAGTCAGTCATCACTGTTTCATTTTGTTTGACCAGTTCTAAGAGATTGGAGGCAAAGATGATTTTTGTCCCTATTTAATGGTGACCCAATAGTCCTACCTCTATGGTCCTTAGGGTCCCCTTTCTCCTCCTTGTAGGGTTTGAAAAAGACTTTACATGGTTTATTTTGTTTGATTCTGTAAACAATCTAATAAGGCAGGTTCTACAAGTGGTTTTTGCCTCATTTTATAGATGAGGAAATCAAGACTAAGAAACATTCAATGACTTGCTTATTGCTACATAGCTAATGAGCCCAGAAAAGTGGGTCACTTACTCTTCCTCAGTTTCCTCAATTATAAAATGAAGGAGTTGGATTAGATGAACCTTAAGACTTAGTTCTATAATTTTCCATTCTTTCTACTATATCATTCTGCTTCTCCTTCTTCTACCCTATACACCAGTGCATAGTTGCCAAAGATAGCATTAGAACACTGAGGTCTCCGACTTTCCAGTCCAGTGTACTTTCTACCATAACTATCAGGCTACTGAAGTCCCTACTAATGTTGACTGTAGGGTCAGGTCTTAACCATCATCTGTATTACATAGATGTAATATGTAATGTAATGTAATAATAACCTCTGCAAAGAGAGGGTAATTAACTGCATTGGCAACACAGAAATGGGCACCTTTTTTCCTGGCTAAACTGCTTCCCCCTAAAGGTTGATAAGTGATTGTGTACTGTGTTCTTTGAGTCTGGTCCTAGACTGTTTCTCCTAGTGATAACTCTGGGTTGCTTAGAGCTTCTTACATACACAGTCTTATTAAACTGGTTTCTGGGGAAGAATTTTATGTTTTGAACCTGCTCTGTCCTTTCTCTGTGACCTTAGACAAATTGTTTTCTTCCTTTGGGACTCAGTTTCCTCCTCTGCCAAGTGGAACAGTTGGGCCTGGACTATCTCCAAGATCCTTTCCATCCTTAACATTTTACAACTTGATGATTCACCTGGCCAGAACAACTTCAGTGATGCCAGAGAAATGAGACAATTTTGTGGGGGTTGAAATGGAAGTAAGAAGGAGTTATGCATGGGAAAACTCTGAGAAAAGAAACATCCATCAACTAGTAAGCCCCCATTTATCTCCACTAAGGTTGGGATGGAAGTTAGAAATCAGGAATGCAAACCAATGAAAAGGTACTCATCAAGTACTTTTGTTGAAGGACTTAGCACTGTGTTACATGCTGGGGATACAGATGGAAAACCAAGATGGGGACAAACTGTTGTTCCTTCCTGGATCATGATCCCAACTCTGGTTTATTCTTCAAACTATGTGATAAAAGGCCAGATGCCCATCAGCAGAGATGAATGAGTTTGCTGGGTGGTATAGTGTATATATGAACATTATTTCATTTGATCCTCATGGGTGGTAGGTGCAATTATTATTCCCATTTTTCAGATAAGAAAAGTAAGGCAGTAAGCGCTTAAATGACTTGCCCAGAGTTACAGAACTTGTAAGTGTCTGAGGATGGATTTGAACTCTGATCTTTCTGACTCCAGGTTCAGTGCTCTCTGCTTTGTACTCCTAGGTATAGAATTGTCAATTCTAGGACTTCAAAAAAGTCAGACCTGAATCAGGAAGAACTGAGTTTAGATCTGGCATTAAATAATTACTAATTGTGTGACTCTGGACAAGTCACTTAACTTCTGCCTGCCTCAGTTTCCTCAAAAATAAAATGGAATGATAACAGTACCTACCTTCCTAGGTAGTCTCAATATGGACCTCCTAGCATCCTTGGTGCTAATACATTCTGAGAATTTATGACAATCTGGTTTCATAGAACTGATATACTGACAATGCTAGATGCAGATCCAGATAACCACTGTCCTAATAGAAGGAAGTCCATTTACTTTCAACTTAAAAACAACCAGTGTATAAGGGTTGCTAGGTGGTGCAGTGGATAAAGCACTGGCCCTGGAGTCAGGAGTACCTGGGTTCAAATCCGGTCTCAGACACTTAATAATTACCTAGCTGTGTGGCCTTGGGCAAGTCACTTAACCCCATTTGCCTTGCAAAAAACAAAACAAAAAAACCCCACAACCAATGTTAGGTTGTCTGCCTAACCCAGGATACTTTTGTCCTACAGAGACCTCCTGGGTCATGATCCAATCACTCTGTGACAACCTCAGAATAGGGCACACAAATATATCAAAATACTACTTATTATACTCGCTCAGGAATGCTGGTAGACCTGGTTCAACTATGATGTGTTTGGCCCTATGAGATTATAAACCTGAATGTAAGGCCCCAAGAAGAATGCCTCAGTATCCCAGGTCCATGGACCAGGCAAGGCACCTTGAAGGTAATCTATCATTATTTTATAGATAAAAAATTGAAACCTTAGGGTTAAGTGACTTGACTAAGGTCCCATCAACATAATGTATTAGAAGAATCATTTGAACCCATGATTTTTGCCTCTACTATCAGTACTTTTTCTGAAGGACTATAATTCCTGAAGGACCATAATTCCTGAAGCCCTATCAAGCCTTCCCAGAATGAAATTAATTTTTCTCCCTAAACTACTTCCATTGCAAAGCTATGTCTCTGAATTGGTGGCCATAGGCCCATCTCAACCCCACCCTTACTCATATTTGATAACACTCCTTTATTTCCCAGGGAATTCTTTCCAGCAGTGTAGCCTTCTTTCCCCCATCCCTACAGGGCAGAGTTCTAAGGTTCTATCACCTATTTAGTCCGTCCTGTTCACTCTCAGGTTAAAATTCTCTTCTTCACTGTTTAGAGTTCCCAGTCTAAGGGAGTTAATGGGACACTTGAACCAAATTACCCCCTTTTTATCACCAAGGTGTCTCTGGTTCATCCTCCTTCCTATAGCCCCATTTAATCACAGTAACATCATATAGTCTTCCACAAGAAACCCTCCATTAGACCCCAAGTGCGATGCTTGTTCCCTGATTCTCTGAGGAAGTAATCTTTCTTTCTTCTTGAATATATGGTCAGTTACCTGGGGATTCTCAAAGCTGCTCAGAATGAGTTATAGCAAATACTAATGTCTTCCAAGTCCAGATTCAAATGCAGGGATAAATGGGAGATTAGAGCATCCTTGGGAAGCCTTTAAGCAGGGGGAGTGAGGTGACCTGACTGGGCTTGGGCAACATCTTTGAAGATAGGCAATATGGTGGGATAGATATATGGTCAAGAGCTACCTGGGTAGAAATCCTGCCCCTGTCCCTAACAAACTGTGTGATCCTGGACAAGTCACTTACTCCCTCAAAAAAGGCTTTTAAACAGTTTTCGTGCTATAGACCCACCCTATAACAGACTGGAAAACCAATAGACCCCTTTCCAGAATTCTGCTTTTAAATGGATAAAATAAAATAGATAGGATTACATAGAAAATGAATTCTTTTGAAATAAATTTTTTTCATTTTTTAAAAAAATTAAGTTCATAAATCCCAGATTAAGAACCACTTATCTAAGACTTAAGTTTCCTCATATACAAAAGGAGATTAATACCTATATAATACTTAACTCACAAACAGGATTGTTGTAAGGATTAAATGAGACAATGTATTTAAATCATTTTGCAAACCTTAATAATGAATAAGAATAGCTATCACTTATGTAATGCTTTAATGTTTGCAAAGTACTTTCTGAACATTATTTCATTTGATCCTCATGGGAGGTTGGTGCAATTATTAGTCCCATTTTTCAGATAAGAAAAGTAAGGCAGTTAGCGGTCAAATGACTTGCCCAGAATCACAGAGCTAGTAAGTGTCTGAGGTTGGATTGAAACTCTGATCGGAGTTCTCTGCTAGAGAATTGTCAACTCTAGGACCTCAAAAAAGTTAAGACGGTCATCCAGATAATAAGATACATAGTTTACTCAGTGGAATTGTCCATCTCGTTCTGGAGCCACATGACTCTTGTCCTGCCCCCTATGCTTTGCCCACATCAAATCTGACCTGTAGTCAGTCAAAAATAGTTACTGTTTGGCAGCTATTGTGCTAAATTAAGGGATACGAAGAAAGGCAAAGACTGTCCCTAACCTCAAAGAGAACATGTTCGAATGGAGGACATCTGTACCCTTTGGATATTGTGCATCTTGTGGAGGAGGAGTTCTTCTTGAGGGAGAACCTGGATTCTCAGATAAATCAATTAGTAAACATTTGTTAAGCACCTGTAGCTACCAGATACTGTGATGGCTATTGGGATTCAAAATAAAAAAAAGGATCAATTAAATGAAAAAAAGCATTTTTTAAATGTTTATGGTATGATAGACATAAAAAGTAAAACAGTTCCTGCCCACAAGGAACCTCCATTCTAACAGGAGGAGACAATACATATAGTGGTGACCAGGGAAGGATGTTATCCTTAGACAAGTTGCAGAGATGATGAACGGCATCTTCCAGCAGTTGATTGATTCATGTGGAACAGAGGATTAACTTTCCCTTGGATCTTGGATTTGGGGGGGAAAAGCTTATTCAGAGAAAGGAGATGGAGTACCATTCTTAGTAATGGTGATGGTAGTGGGAAGGCCCCTCCACTAATAACATGATGCTTCCTTGGTACTGGGTGTTTGTAAGAAGTTGGAGGTGGTGGTGGTGGTTAATTTTTGAAGGGCTAAGATGGCAGAACAGATCTTTATTACAATGACGCAGTCTTTGAATCTGAGAACCAAGGCCCTCCTCTAAAAGAATGGTTCTCTGATGCTGCAGCTTGTGTGGAAAGACAAGACATCTGCTCAAAAACCAGAAGCCCTCCAGTGGTGAGTCACATCACGTACATGGGTTACAAAATGGAAGGTTTTAATATTGTAGCAGATAACAGTCTGTTCTGTGCTCACTGACCTGAATAGAATTTACAAATCTGAAAAACCCTGGGTGATTGCCCATAATCATTATATCATTTTGAACCCCAAACTGCAGGAAGGTTTTTAGTGATGCTGTACATATTTTTCCTTTTTTTTTTGTTGGGATGTGTTTTATTTTTATGCCACTTTTACTTCCCAGTACAAGCTCCTCTCCATGTACATGCACAAACATACACAGAACTTTACTTATAATAAAGAAAATAATTTATCTGATAATAATAGCCAACATTTATATAGCTCTTTAAGTGTCCAAAGAATTTTGCAAATATTATCTCATTTGAACTTCATAGCAACCCTGTAGACAAGGTTCTCATTTTTCAAAATGGAAAACTGAGGATAAGGTAAAGTGATTTTTCCAGGAACACACAACTACTAACTGTGCAGAATCAAGCCTTCCTAATTCTGAAGTCCCAGGACATGGGCTCTGGGTACCATGTCACTCTGAAATGAAGAATATTCATTGTGACAAAGCCAACAGGCTACCACCTCTCCTCTTAGACAGCTGTATGATCCTGGGACAATCCACTTAATTTCTCTTTGCCTCAGTTTCTTCCTTTGTATAAAGGAGGATAATTATTATTATTCTCAATTTGCAAAACAACTCCCTGAATTGTTATGAGGAAGAAAATACGACAACATTTGGAAAGTACTTTGTGAATCTCAAAGGTCTGTATAAATAGTAAACTATTATTAATTTTCATCTGTTCTCTAGAAGTAAAATTGGTCAGTGTATTTAAGATGAGTGTCTTTTCAGGGCTGGCTAGGTGGCAGAGCGGATAGAGCACTGGCCCTGGAGTCAAGAGTACCTGAGTTCAAATCCACCCTCAGACACTTAGGTGTCTTAGGTGTCACACACTAGGTGTGTGGCCTTGGGCAAGCCACTTAACCCCATTTGCCTTGCAAAAACCTAAAAAAAAAAAAAAGATGAGTCTTTTCCAACAACAGTACAGAGCTCACAATAATAAGGACAATAATTATTGTAATAATGAATGTTAATGATCCAAGTTAGGAAAACTGAGATCTGGTCTCAGCTCAGACCCTAACCATCCTCTGCAAAGTCACTTGTCCTCACTGACCTTAGTGTTTTGATTGCCAAAATAATTTGTTTGAACTTGATAGACCTCAAGGCCTATTTCATCTCATAAGCTTTATACTTCCATACTATGACTATCATTGATTGCTCCCTCCTCTGACTTTCTTTTTTTTAGAAACATTTTATTTATTTTGAGTTTTACAAGTTTTCCCCCATTCTTGTTTCCCTCCTCCCACCCCCCACCCCCACAGAAGACATTCTGTTAGTGTTTACATTGGTTCTATGTTATACATTGATCTCAGTTGAATGTGATGACAGAGAAATCATATCCTTAAGGAAGAAAAATCAAGTATGAGATAGTAAAATTACATAATAGTATAACAGGCTTTTTTCCCCCTAATTTGATGGTAATAGTCTTTGGTCTTTGTTCAAAGTCCATAATTCTTTCTCTGGATACAGAGACAGTCCCAAATTGTCCCTGATTGTTGCACTGATGGGATGAGCAAGTCCATCAATGTTGATCATCACCCCCATGTTGCTGTTATCTCCTCTGACTTTCTAAAGGCCCTTACAAGTTGCAGGTTTAGAGTTTGTCACTTAGCTACACATGGTTTTGGGCTGTTCTCTCATTATTACAAATATATGTTAGAAGCTCTAATATGTACATTGGAAGTTCTGTGAGGACAAGAATTATGTCTTTTCCTTTCTCTCATCATGTGACTAAACACAAAGGAGCATTCATCAGAGACTCATCAGTATGAAAGTGGCACCTAGGTTTCAAGGTACCAGAATTATAATGAGCAACAGTCGTATTTATGGTTTTATAAGCCAAAATGGGAACTTAGTTCTATGAACTGAGGAACTTTTGTAAGACAAATACCTTAAAGTTGAACTCATAATCCTGAACCTAGGAAGTCCAAGGCACACCTGGATATGTAAAGATTAGAAAAGCTAACAATTCAACAACTTCTGTATGTCCATCCAGTCTGGGAAATACAGGATGATATACAAAAAGAAAAATAGTCAGTCTTTGTCCTGGAAAAATACAAGGCCAACAAACCTCAAACAAAAAGGATAGAACTGTATGGATGGAGCAGAATGAAATGCCCATCATAATTACAGGCAAAACCTTATTATAGTGACTTTCTAGGTTTGGTTCCTTGAGGTCTCTGCATTTAGGCTGCTGATGTGATCAAAGACTGGTGTTGAGAGAAGAGAAGCAAGTTAGGAATGGACCAAAAAGGAGCCAGAGAATTTTTAGTATTTTCCCATTTCATCTATTTTATCCCATTTTAATTCTTTTTTGATAATTAGGTGCTAAGCCCTGTTATTTCTTCATGTAAAGGACATTGTTCTGAGTACTTTAAATTTATCATCATCCTGGGTTAAAGCCCCAGCCACTGTACCCTAGTTTCATTTAGTGCTAAAACATAGACTTGATTCAGATTGAGGATGCTTCTCATAAGAAAGAAGGGAAGGGGCATGGTAAAGTATCATAGATGGAATGCTGGACTTAGAATTGGGAAGATCAAGATTCTAATTCCATGTGCATGATTTTGGCCAACTTGAGAATCTATTTCCTTATCTGTAAAATTGGGCCAATACCTGTAAGCACCCACCTCATTGTGAGACCAAAACAAAAATGCAAGTCAAACATTTTTTCCAACTCCAAAGTGTTGTACAAATGCTACCTTTAGTATTATTTGGAGACCTTGAAGGAACCTCAGAGGTCATCTGATAGAACTTTCTTTTTTCAGATGAAGAATCAAAGATTAGGGAGGGGGCAATGACCTATACTCCCAAGCCATACCACTGCAACAAACTCAATACAAATAGCACAGCCCGAAAGCTCCTAGAAAGCATCAATTCCAGTTCTCTCCTCTTGCAAATGAGGAAAATTGAAGTCCCTGGAAGGGAAATGACTTCTTCATCAGTGTGTCATCCTCTCCATTCTCCATCTGGTCACTAGACCTCCCCCCCATACTTTTATTTGCAACCTAAGCTGGCTAAGTGATAGGAGGGAGGCTCAACAATGAGGGAGTCCCCTAGAATCTACTCACTGGTGGTGTGTGGGGAAGGGGAGTTAGAAAAAAGTCACTGTGCTGCATTTAATTTCAGAAACGATCAAATTACTTAGCAACTTAATTGCCTAAATATTTTTAGGTGATTTAAAATTGGTAGTCATGTGAGTAATTAGGTGATGCATTATTGAGTTATGGAATGATTTAGTGTAGTTAGATTTATGGAGCAATCAAAGTTTTATATCCAAATGACTGATTGACTGCCTAACAACACAGAGTATGGGCGGGCATGGGGGTGGGGAGGAGAAAGTTGTGTAGCTTTGCCTGAATTGGAAAATAGAATCTTAAGGCAAGATCTGTGGGTCCCTCAAAATAACTTCCATGGAGATCCCCACATGGTCAAGGGACTGGCAAGGAGGTTGAGCTACATAACTTCAAATTACAAAGACTTGAGTCAGTGACCATGGACAAATCACTTGGCTTCCCTGTGTCTCAATTTCCTAACCTGTAAAATGGGAAATACATGGCCTCTAGTATCTATTTCACAGGGTTTTTGTAAGTTAAGGGCTGATTTATATTATTTATATACAACTAGGGACCACTAAGTGGCAGAGTGGATAGAAATGAGTTCAAATTCAACCTTGGGAGATTTGAAAGGTTAGAAGAGTTCACTGAGGAGACAGTGACCAGTAGCAAAATGCAAGAAAGAGAGCAGCTCCATTAACCAGTGATGTCACATTCCATCTATATGTTTGCAATAAATGTCCCTCTGTAAAAGCTATTTATGTAAATTGCTTGTCAATGATATCAAAGACAGGCATCAACTAGTTAAATTAATAATGTGGAAATAATATCAGTGATATTGAGATATATTAACTGGCGATTGATATTGGAGAAAACAAACTGGAATAAAGACTTGAATGGATACTTTTAGAAGAAACAATCCAACTGTTCCTCATGGGTAGAACCTTGTTGGTAGAGATGTAGCCACTCTTTGGGGATTTGACTTTGCTATGGGACTGGGAGTTGGGACAAGAACCTCCAGGCTTATGAATAATAGATTTCGGGGTCAACTTCAGTTGTCACAGGGAATCAAATGAGTTTATGGATAAACTTCAGAAACTAGAAATATCATACAAATGTTAGAGATTATTAATCACTTAAACAGTGCTTGATGCATAGTTGGCAGGTCACAATTGATATAATGCTGCAAGGAAATCATTGAATTTAGAACTGGAAAGGACATTAAAGGTTTGTTAGTCTAAGTCTTTCTGAGTAACCTGAGACCAAGAGACATTTAGGTGATTAGATCAGAACCAGGAGGAAATCGAATTGTTTCTCATAGCCACAGGCATGTTCATCATCTCCTTTGACATACCAAACAGAATGCTTCTAAAATACCTTGAAAACTTTAAATCATCTGATATTATCACCATCATCATCTCCACCACCACCATCACCATCAGCAGCAGCAGCAGGGGCATTATCATCTTCATCACCATCATCACCATCACCATCATCATCATATCCTCACATCATGATCAGCAGCAGCATCATCACCATCATCATCATCACCATCATCACCATTACCACCATCACCACTGCTACCATCACCACTTCCACCACCAGCAGCAGCACCATCATCACCATCATCATCATCACTATCACCATCACCAACATCACCAGCAGCAGCACCAGCACCACTACCATCATCATTATCATAGTATCATCACCATTGTTGTCACTACCACCATCATCATCATCATTACCACCACAACTGTCATCATCATCATTGCACACATTATATCTGTTACATATTTTATTTGCCTTTGTTTCCCTAGCCATTAATACATCAACACATAATTGATAACTTAATAAAAACCTGCTGACTTAAATTAACTGGTTTCAATCAATCATGGAATCTTTGAGGTATATCAATCAAATTAATAAGCAATTCAAATGTAAGTATGCACAATGTAAATGTGAGTTATTTTTAATAGATGAGGTGAGTCCTGGGCTGGGAGATGAGGCAGAGAGATGTCAGAGATGAGTTTTTCTCACTTAGAGTAATTGTGAACTCTTTGCACTGAATTACCATGGTCTTTAAGGTTTCTTTCAGCAATTACAATCTTAGGCACTGGTTCCTATTTCAGACCTGTATGTTTGAGGAAATTCCTTAATCCCTTTGGGTATCAGTTTCTTCATCTGTAAAATCAGAATAAACTTTTGCCTTGGACATCTCAAGGAGATGCAATAAATATATATATATATATATATATACATATATATCCATATATATGAATAAAACATTCATAAATATATTTATATATACATATATAATAAAATGAGCTAATAGAAGTGACTATATTTTGAAAAATATACAAAATGAGGATGCTGTTTTCTTAGACTGTAAGCTCTTGAAGGGCAAGGACTTTTGTCTAGCCCAGAGCCTGGCAGATAATAAGTATTCAATACATTCTTATTTGCTTGTTTGGTTGAAATGACCAGTCATTACAAACTAGATGGAAATCTGAGTAAATATTTGTTGGCCTAAGGTAAATTGAAATAAATCAAGCTACTGCATTACAGATGGGTTCAATACCATGTAGAAGGAGAACTGGACTTGGGAGTCAGAAGACCTGGTTCTGAGTCCTGCCCCATCAGTAACTTGCTGTGTGACCTTGGGTACATTTCACCTCTGAGCCTCTGTTTCCTCTTCTATAAAATGGGGAGACTTGCCCTGATTTTTTAAGAAGAGTCATTTGCATATGGTGAAAGGTTACAGATAGGGAAAGAACATATGATTTCAATGGCAGACATAGGAAATTTCCAGAGGAAGAAACTCTACAAAATTGGGTCAGGATCTGCTCTGCAACTTATGGTTTAGAGAGCTGTCTAGAGCACAGAGAGTGCTTGCCCAGGGTCACACAGCCAGGATGTGTCAGAGACAGGGCTTGAAGCCAGATCTCCCTTGCTCCAGGGGCAGGTTCTCTCTTCATTGTTAAGTGCTCTGTAATTGGAAACTCTTCATATTATTCATCCTAAATCTTGGCGCTAGCCTCATATAGTGTGCCTGCTCCCCTGGCCCTCACCCCCTCCAGGGGCAGGGCAGCAGTGATGTATTATGGAGAGGCAGCTTCTGCCTCCTTCCTCTCCCAGTGTCCCACAAGCTGCTGCCTGGGGTGGGGGGGCATTGGAAGGCCACTTTCCCTTAAAGGGGGGCAATGTTTATCTCTGCAGATAGAGCCTCGGTAAACAAAGCCAGCCCTGTTAGAACTACTCTGAAAACAGGAAATGGTTGGAACTCAGTCAAAGAAGGAATTCTGCTGGACTCTCCCACCCTTCCAGGCTTGGCTGGGCCAAACAGACCAGGGGCTAGAGTACTTTTGGATCTCTCTCTCTCTCTCTCTCTCCTTCCCCCACCCCACACCTTAGTAGAGCTCTGTCTAGGCTCAGCCCTGTCAAAAGAATAGACCTCAGTTTTCTTTTCCTCATTCTAAATGCAGACCCTGCCACTTGACTTTTGGGAAAAACTTATCCTTTTGACCTATGGGACTCACGTCCAGTAGATTCCCCAGGTACAGCCCTTCTCAGAGAACTCTAGGAAAGACGAGCCCTCCATGTTTTATCTTCCTATCCTGTAATAACCAACATTTTTAACAATTTAATTTTTTCAAAGGACTTTACATGACATTCTCAGTGTCATGCAGTTGGTGTCAGAGATGGAATTCAAATCTAGGTCTTTTAAACTCCAAGTCCAAGAAAGAAAAAAAGGGAGAAAGAGAAGAAAGAAGAATAGGAGAAGGAGAAGAAGAAGAAATAGGAGGAGGAGCAATAGAAAAAGGTGGTGGCAAATGACTGAGTCTTGGTGAATATCTATGATTAAGGGGAAGGAAGGAGGATAGAGTTGTCAGAGGATCCAGACTGAGAGAAGTAGTCAGAGAAGTGGGAGGAGAAACATGAGTTGACAGGAAAATAGGAGACAAGAAAAGAGAGAATATCAAGAAAAAAGCCAATAGTAAGAAGGTCAAAGAGGAAAAAGACTTTTTAAGAAAGTCTAAATTTAATTGGGGGGTGATTAGTGACTTTGGGTTGCCTCAAATAATTAATAAAGAGCAGACCTCAGTATCAGAAAAACTTGGGTTCAAGCCTGACCTCTAACTCATACTGGATATATGACCCTGAGTAGGTCATTTCAGGTTCCAGTGTCCCCAGGCAACTTTTCAAGGTTGTAAATTATACTGAAAGATGGGGTTGTTTCCTTACCAGGAGTTCTTTAGACAATGAAATCATGTCTGGACAACAACAAAAAAGAATGACCATAGAGAAAATAACATCAGAGGAACAGTGTGGATGGAAGTCCAGTTACAAAAGGTAAGGAGCAAATGAGTCAGTGTAGACTATTTTGAAAATCTGACAGTAAAGAAATGATGAGGGGAGGCTAGGTGGCTCAGTGGATAGAGCACCAGCCCTGGAGTCAGGAGTACCTGGGTTCAAATCTGGCCTCAGACACTTAATAATTACCTAGCTATGTGGCCTTGGGCAAGCCACTTAACCCCATTTGCCTTGCAAAAACCTAATAAAAAAAAAAGGAATGATGAGGGATAGTTTAAAAGAATAAAAGGGTTCAGTGTGTCTGTGTGTGTGTGTGTGTGTGTGTGTGTGTGTGTGTGTGTGTGTGTGTGTGTGTGTGTTAAGAACAGGGAACACCTGAACATGTTTATAAACTGAAGGAAAGAAACCAACATCAATGGAGAGATTGAAGATGCATGCACAAGAAGACAGATTGACTTTCTAGGTGAAGCAGATGGGATTTAGGGAAGAAGAATGCCCTCAAGCAGAGGAAAGGAGGAAGTTATGGCTGAGGCTGTATGGGGATTTATAGGCAAAGACAAGGGGAACTACCCTTGTTTATATCTGGTCATCAGTCAGTCAACAAGTATTAAGTGCTTTCTCTACCAAGACTTGTGTTGAATACTAGGACTACAAAGAAAGGCAAAACCAGTCTCTGACTTCTGAGCTCACTTTTTTTTTATTTTTGCAAGACAATGGGATTAAGTGACTTGCCCAAAGTCTCACAGCTAGTAAGTATCAAGTGTCTGAGGCTGAATTTGAACTCAGGTCCTCCTGACTCCAGGGTGGATGCTAAATCCACTGCCCCAAACTCATTTTCTGATGGACATCTCCATTAGAATCTTTTCAGTAGGGGGCAGCTAGGTGGTGCAGTGGATAGAGCACCAACCCTAGAGTCAGGAGTACCTGAGTTCAAATCCAACCTCAGACACTTAATAATTACCTGTGTGACCTTGGGCAAGTCACTTAACCCCATTGCCTAAAAAAACAAAAAAAGAAAAAAATCATTTCAGTAAAGAAGGAAGCCTATACTGTTTTGTCTACTTTATCCTTCATTTTTGAAGAAGACATTAGGGAGGTGATGTCATGAACTGGATTTGAGTGAGGAGGGCCATGCTAAGATACCAGCCTTACTTTTATCTCCAGGCATCTGAGTCCAGTGGCTAGACATGAATCAGGATGACCAGAGATGGCCCAGGTTGCCAGGCATGCAGGGTTAAGTAACTTGCCCAAAATCACACAGTAAGTGTCAGAAGCTAGATTTGAACTCCCGATTCCAAGGCCAGTGCTTTCTGCACTGTGCCATCTAGCTGCCCCTGAGCTCACTTTCTAATGGCTATCTCTATTAGAATCTTTTCAGTAAAGAAGGGAGTCTGCAATAGTGTGGAGTTGGAGGAGAGAGGAGAGGAGAGAATATGTGAATCCCTACTGTGGGGAATGTGATAGAGCAAGGTAAGAGATTAGGAGGCCAATTGCTAGGAAGCACTGAGAAGCCAGGCAAGGTTAGCTTGCATAATTTGGTTGTACACACAACCAGTAGGGCTTGGAGATTCCCCAGAGACCCATTTCAGTTAGAATGAATCCTTTCTCTGGTACTGAGATCAGAGGTCACCCTTGTGCTCCATTGTACCAGATTTCCATTTCTTCCACTTTGCATACTAATAACAACACTAACCTGCTTCTCTTAAAGGGTGTGATAGTCAGCTACCATATGAATCAACTTACCCACCTCTGTGAATGCCCAGAACCAAATTCTTTCCTAACTCTAGACTCCCTTATATTTGAATATGAGCTGGACTCTGACTTCGATGCTTCTTTTTTCAATACTTAGTCCAGTAATTCACATGTAACCATCTTAATACATATTTTTTCATTTCTCTCTTCATTTCTTCACCAGCATAATTGGATTATGTCTCATCATCTGTTTACCTATGTACAATTAACTTCTGACTGCATTGAAAGTAGGACCGGACTTATGATTTCACTGATATGAAGATCTCCCTGATGATGAGATCACTCACCAATATACATTGGTACCTTCCCTGAAACTTATGATCTTAGTTGCAAGAGTAACGTGCCCAAGGTCAGAGGCCAGACTTCAATTCACATCTTTATGACCATGAGGCCAGTTCAATGAGCTGAGGGAACATGAATTCTCTTTAAATGTATCAGAAAGGAGTTTCACTACCAGCTTTGTGAGGGGGGTAATGCAAAAATTATTAGCCCATTTTATAGGTGAAGAAATTAAGATTCAGACTATGTGGGATTTTCCTCTTGCATATGTAAGCATCTGGAGTCCCTTTTATAGAACAATAGGGTTGGAAGAAATCTCAGAGGCTATTTAGTTCAACCTAAATCTTGGCAACAACTCCTCTCTACAACATCCCTGAAAAGAGGTCACCCAGACTATTTTTTAAAAGATGCCAATAATGGGAAATTGACTGTATCCTGAGGCAGTTCATTCTACTTCTGAATTATTAAAATAAAAAGTGTTTTTTTATATTAAATCCAAAGCCGCCTCTACAAACTCCACCTGTAAAGCTTAGTGTTGCCTTCTGGGACCATATGACAAATATATCATGCTAGTCACGAAGTAGCTTTTTTTTTTTTTAAAGTTTTTGCAAGGCAATGGGGTTAAGTGGCTTGCCTAAGGCCACACAGCTTGGTTAATTATTAAGTGTCTGAAGCCAGATTTGAACTCAGATACTCCTGATTCCAGGGCTGGTGCTCTATCCACTGCTCCACCTTAGCTGCCCTGTGAAGTAGTTCTTTATAGTCATATTACTCCCAGTCTTCTTTAGGGTAACCAATCCACAATTACTTTTTTTTTAATTTAAGGAAATGGGGGTTGAGCGACTTGCTCAAGGTCACACAGCTAGGTAATTATTAAGTATCTGAGACCAGATTTGAACTCATCTCCTCCTGTCTCTAGGGCTGGTGTTCTATCCAATTTGCTACCTAGCTGCCCTCACCATTACTTTAAAAAATTTTTTAAATTGATTTTTCCAATTATATGTAAAGATAATTTCAACATTCATTTTTGTAAAGCTTTCTCCCTCCTGTCCTTTCCCTTTTTCCACCTTAGAATACCAAATAATCTGATATAGGTTCTACGTGGACAATGGTGTTACATATTTTCATATTAGTCGCACTGTAAAAGAAGAATCAGGAAAAACCATGGTTCTTCAGGAAAAACCATAGGATGGAAAAAAAATTCAGAGAAGTGAAATAGTAGGCCTCGATCTGCTTTTAAATTCCATAGTTTTTTCCCTGGATGTGTATGACATTTTTCATCATGAGTCTTTTAGAGTTGTTTCTGATCACTACCTTGCTCATTTCACCCAGTGTCAGTTCATATAAATCTTTCCAGATTTTTCTGAAATCTGCTGCCCATTATTTCTAATATAACAATTATATTTCATTTCATTCACAGACCACAACTTGTTCAGTCATTCCCCAGTTGATGGGCATTCCCTTGATTTCCATTTCTTGGCAACCACAAAAAAAGAGCTGCTATAAACAGCTTGTACAAGTGGGTTTTCCCCCCATTTTGTGAGTTCTTTGTATCCCTAATTAATTTAACCATATGTAGCACGATGAGAATTTATATGCTTTGGCTATTTGGTTTGTCCATAAATGGAGTACTAGGAAATGGATACATTCTTTCAGGAGTTATCTCCCTGGGGCAGAGTACACCAGGATCAGCACTACTCTTCCCCTACAAATTTTACCCTTCTGGATATATTAGGATCATTTTGTAATGTGCGTGTGTGTGTGTGTGTGTGTGTGTGTGTGTGTGTGTGTGTAACATAGCATTGCAAAGTCAGATTAATCTTGCCATCCTTTAAAACCTGCAGAGTTTTCTCACATAAACTCTTGTTAAGTCACATCTTCCTTGACTTGTACTTGTGATGTTTGTGGTTTTAAGTCAACTGTAGGCCATTTATCCCTTATTGTTTTTTATCTTATGAGATTCAGCCCATTGGTCATCTTAGCTTTTCCTCCTGGATTCATGTCACCTGTTCATTTGAGAAATAGCCCTAGCTTTCCCTTATGTTGTTTCTCATTCGATGGGGGAGGGTGTGAAGTCCTATGCTTATGATGGGGGAGATGAACAGCAGCAAGTCGTCTTATGCTTATGATGGGGGAGATGAACAGCAGCAAGTCATGCCTGTATAACTCTTTAAGGTTCATAAACCACCTTCCTTGTGGTTAGAGTAGTTTAAATATTTTTGGTCCATTTTATAGGTAAAAAAAAATGGAGACTCAGAAAACCAAGGTATCTACTTTTGGTCACACAGTTATTAAATCTCAGGGATAAGATTCAGTTCAAACTGAAGTCTTCTGATGCTAGGTTCAATATTTTTTCCACTATACAAACAACATTTACACACACACACATACACATACATAAAAACATATAAAATAGATTTAAGTGTAGAGAGAGCTAGAATGGTGTACATCCTATAAATTATGTGTGGGAATAGATTTTCAGAAAACTATCCATTGAGAACAGGTTAAGCTGCTCTGGCTGTTTCAAATTTAGCCACAGATGGTTTATCTCTGAAGGACCTGGCTGTTTGGGTATAAAGAAGCAATTTCTTTATTGATCCCTTAGTCTTTATGATGATGGCAAGAGATGCCTGCCTCCAAAAGATTGTCCATTGAGCCAGGAAGAGCTACCTACACACTCAATACACTTTAAAAGGGGAAATAATTTCCATTCTCTCTTCTTTCCTGTCTCTGAAACATATGTCTCACGTAGCACACCTTGAATTTCTCAAAGGAAATGAGAAACTGCTTATACAAAGAAAATGAAGAACAGCTGGTACATGAACTGGCCTAGGTAAGTTTAAGACTGGACCTCAAAACCCTACCTGTTTCTCCTACTTTGTGCTTATTTCCTCAGCACAGGTGATCAAATGGTGATAGGGAGATGGACCTTTCTAATAATGGAGGCAGCTGCTGGTCCAAGAAGTCAGTGCTGCATTATGGGAAATTCTTGGAAGATGAGTCCAACCCTTAACCTGGTTTTTTAGAAGACATGAACATTGAGTGAAATAGTGGAAAGGTGAAGTGAAATATCTACAAAATGTTTCTAACATATTTTGAAATTCAAAAATCAACCTCTTTAGAATTATAATAGCTATAAGTTACTGTGGCATATGGAAGTTTCTTTTATTGGGGGGGTGCTTTGCTTTTGGAGAACATGCTTTTTGTTCTCTACATCACATGGTTGTTGTGGAACTAATGAAATAATTCAATTCAAAAAAGAATTTATTAACAGCCTCCTATGTACTAAACACTTTATAAGTATTTCATTTGATTTTCACAATAACTCTCGAAGGCGATATTTTTATTGTTCAGTTATTTTTCAGTTATGTTTGACTCTGCATGAACCCATTCAAAGTTTTCTTGACAAATATACTGGAATGGTTTTCCATTTTCTTCTCCAGTTCATTTTACAGATGAGGAGACTGAGGCAAACAGAACTAAGGGACTTGCTCAGGGTAACACAGCTAATGAGTGTCTGAGATCAGGACTGAACTCAGGAAAATGAGTACATGTTATGAACTACGATGCCACCTGGCTACCCTTATTCTGGGAGGCAGGAGTTCTTATTATCCTTGTTTTATAATTGAAAAAACTAAGTAAAAATAGAGGTTTAGTGACTTATACAGGGTCACACAGCAATTATATGTTTGAGGCTGGATTTGAACTAAGGTTTCCTGACTCCTGGGTAGGTAATATTTTATGGTTCTCTAAGGATGACAAGTATTTTCCTCACAGCAATCATTTGGGGGGAATCAATAGAATGAATATCATTTCCTCCGTTTTATGGAGGAAGAAAATAAGGGTTCAAGAGAGGAAATGGCTTGCATAGGCAGATAGGTAGTACAGTGGTTAGAACAATATATTTAGAGTCAAGAAAAACTGAATTAAAATCCAATCTTAGACACTTAGTAGTTGTGTGACCTGAGGCAAGTCACTTTACTTGTTTTCCTCAACTGTAAAATGCAGATAATATTAGCACCACCCTCTCAGGTTCACTGAAGGCTCAAAAGAGATAATATTTATTTATTTATTCATTCATTCATTCATTTATTTAGGTTTTTGCAAGGCAAATGGAGTTAAGTGGCTTGCCCAAGGCCACACAACTAGGTAATTATTAAGTGTTTGAGACCAGATTTGAACCCAGGTGCTTTATCCACTGCACCACCTAGCCGCTGCAAAAGATAATATTTATAAAGCGCTCAGCAAAGATGCTTAATAAAGGTTTGGTTTCTTTTATTATTATACGGGTAGTAAGTGACTGAGGCAGGATTTGAATATGAGTCTCTACACAACAAATATATATCTATATAATATATGTACATACACTCACTATATATATCTCCCCATATTACTCTCTCATCCTGCTGGAGAGTTGGGTAGGGGCAGTAGACCATGAGAACGATTTTCCTGTCCTGTCCTGAGGCAGATAGAGATAAGGAATGCTATTTTTTAGGGGAATGAATGTAAGCATTTGGGTGACAGTTTTATTATACAAACAAAAAAGAGGCAAGAGAAGATCTGGGGACAACTATTCTTTCCTCCCTGAGCTTCTCAGTGATTGACTTCTTCTCCAGGCAAGGGAATGAATGGATGTAGCAAGGTCTGGATTCCTACTTCATTGGGATTGGGAAGGAGACAGGAGAAAGTGCAGAGAGAAAGAGAAAGGAGGAGGGAGAGGTGGAGAGAGAGAATATGAAACTGTCCTAAGAGCACTATCTTTTATTTTTCTAAACCAGTTTCTTTTTAAGTAGTCAGGGGGATTTCTTGTTCTTCCTCATCATCATCTATCCTCAAATTGATCTGCCCCTCTTTCTAGTAACATTTTTTTTTTTGCAAGGAAATGGGGTTAAGTGGCTTGCTCAAGGCCACACAGCTAGGCAATTATTGTGTCTGAGACCGGATTTGAACCCAGGTACTCCTGACTCCAGGGGCCAGTGCTCCATCCTACACCACCTAGCCACCCCTTCTCTATTAACATTAATCCAGCCTTCAAAGTCTCACCCAGGGATCATCTGAGTTTAGCCTGCCAACACCCCACCCACCCATCTGAGTCACTAAAACTGTGATTTCTTTCTTTTCTGATCTCATAGCTCCTTAACAGTAAAGTTGTTTTGTCCTTCATTTTTTAATGATATCATTAGGGCGGTGGATACCTTGACTTGCAAGTAAATTGGATTTAAGTGAGAGGATTGTGCAACGTCATCAGTCTCACTATCTACTCCAGAGTAACTGAGGTCTGGTAGCAAGACCAAAATTAGGACAACTGGGGGCAGCTAGGTGGTGCCAGTGGATAGGGCACCAGTCCTGGAGTCAGGAGTACCTGAGTTCAAAATCAGCCCCAGACAACTGGTGATAACCCAAGATATACTTGACCTTTCTAAATTGAGGTCTTTCCTGGGCCTCAATTTTTCCTGAGGCAATCCTGGGCTCAAATCCTGCCTCTGATATTTCTTACCTGTGTAACTCAGGGTTGTCTCAGTTTCCTCATCTATAAAATTATGATAAAACTATGCATGTAGATGACCTCTGAAATGTCTTGCAGCTCTTAACTTCTTAATGATCTATGAGCCTCTGACTCTCCTCAAGGGTCTCCTCAGACTTTTCCTGATTCTCAGGTCTTGGTTAGGACCCTTCTTTCCCCACATTGCTCTGTATTAATTTTGACTTAGGTTGACTTAGCACATCCATTGTTTCCTTCTTCATAGAATATAAACCCCTTGAGTCAGAGACTGCTTCTGTTTTTGTCATTCTATTGCTATCTCCTGGCACAGTGTTTTGCATGTATAGGTGTTTACTAAGTACTTATTGAATGAATGAATAATTGAACAAATGCTTGAACATCTCTGTGGATGGGGCTCCTTAGGCAGGAGTCTATTCCCTTGGAATCTCTGGTCCCTTGATCCTGTACTTAGTTTCTCCCCTTCCCTCTCTTCCTCAGCAGCAGTGCCCCTATGCCAGTGAGTTTGAGCCTCTTAAAAGAAGCAATAAAGTCCATCATTTGACCAAAGACAGTCTGTGAAGACACTTATACCCTCTGTAAGACAAAAGGAGCTAGGGGCACCACAGTGACTCTAATCTCAGGTACTTCTTAGCTACATGTCCTTAGTCAAGTCACTGTCTGCCTCAGTTTCCTCAACTGAAAAAGAGATAATTATAGTACTTACCTTCCGTGGTTATTTAAAGAAAGCCCTTCACATAGTACCTAGCACATAGAAGGTGCTTGTTTCCTTCTTTCCTGTAAGAGTTCCAAATTTTAAGCCTCTGCCTCTTCCCAGCTACACTTACTGGTGATGAACCAGTTCTGCCCCTCGGGACCTTCAGCATGTCAATCAACCTCTTTGAGGTTGACTTTTTTCAACTGTCTCATAGCTGAGTCTCCATCACAAGAAGAAAGACTGCTGCACATCCTTCTGGCTACTATCAGCCTGCGCTGGCTCCTGTCCAGGGTGCTGATTGGTGTGTAATAATTGTTGGTAATAATTTTTGGAATCCCAAGGCCAGGGGCAAATCAACTCTGCCACTTACTCCCTGGGTAACTTTGGACAAATCACTTCATTTGTCTGAGATGCAGTATCCTTTTCTGTAAAATTGAAGAAGCTGGACAAGATGCCTTCAAGGTCCTTTCTTATTCTAATAACTTGTGGCTTCATGTCCTTCTGGTGTATTATTTGATGATGATGGTATCATCATCATCATCATCAAGGTTCTTTTAGTGTATTATTTAATCTATTATTAGACACCTATGTTGTGTCTGTAATTCCCACAGTGGGTTTTAGTCTATTTGAAGGCATGAACTGTGTTCTTACATATTTCTATCTTTTCTAGTGTCCTGTGCAGCCCATTATAGAGAGGTCTCAAGTAATCTTTTGCTGAATGAGTATATGAATGAATGAATGAATGAGTGAATGAATGAAAGATTCTTTATGAAAGCCACTAGCTGCTTCTCTAAGATTCCCTGGACAGAAGAGCAAGTACAGTTATAGAAGCCTTTCTCAAGATAACAGAAGGCATTCTATTTTTAATTAATTGAATAAATGCTGGCAGAACTGGTTCATGCCAAGCCAGTTCCATAATTCAAGAGAAGATGGAAGGGAGTCAGAATGGAGCCCTGCAGTTTGACATAGGCAGGATGCAAGACCAGCTCCTGGGGAAGCTGGCACCCACAAAATAGGACCTGTCCATTCCCATTGGTCCCCTGCAGAAGGCTTGTGGCAAACTGCTCACTTAAAGCTTCCCTTACTGGTGTTTGCCATGTGCATCCTCTGCCAATTGCTGGAGCAAAGAAGGACTGGGGAATTTTCCCAGTTGTTTGAGTGGGAAGGGTGGACAAGAACACTGTCTGGTGAACCCTGTCCAAAAAATAGCAAGGGACCAGCAATGGAAATTCAGCCCTGGAGCCAGATGGCCTGAGGACAGGCCCAGCTGGCTAGGTGGAAAAGGGGTGTGTTCCAAACTTCTTACTGATTTCAGCCTCTCCACCCAGCAATGGAGTTTCCATTTATTTCCCTAGGGCCTTCATAAGTGGTCAGAGAACTAGTTCACCATTGAGTCAATTCTGTCTTTTCTTTTCCTTTGTTTTCAGTTTCTTAGGAGAAGCTGGGGAGTTCTTCCAGACAGACAGGTTATTTACATATAACCCCTTGCCTTCTGTCCCTAGGTTTTGTGCTGTTACTGGTCCAATTTGTTTCTTGCCCCTTCCATTTTTGCACCAGATCTGCAGTTTTTTTTAAAAGTATCTCATGTGGCCCCAGAAGCTTAGATTTGGAAATGAAAGGATCCTTAGAGGCTGTGTAATCCAGTCTCTTCATTTTATAGGTAAAGAAATTGAAGTCCAGAGAAATGAATTAACTTGACCAGAGGCACACATGAAGCCACCAATACATGTGTAGAAGGGTACATTATCTGTATTTGTTGTCAGAGAGAGCTACCTAGGAGCACTGAGATGGCAAGTGACTTTCCCATATTAGTAAGGATGTATGGGGGCAGGACTGGATCCTGGGTTTTGATGATTCTCTGGTCAGATTAGATAGACATCCCAATTATCACTTGTTAGTTTATTAATTTCTACTCTCTGACACTCTCTCCCTCTCTCTCTCTCTCTCTCTCTCTCTCTCTGTGTGTGTGTGTGTGTGTGTGTGTGTGTGTATGTGTGTGTGTATTTATAGATTGTGGAGATGAAGAGATGAAGTGAACTTTGAATAACAAGACCTAAGTTTGTATCTCATCTCTGAGACCTAATAACTTTCTTTGAATAAAATTACTTAGCTTTTCACATTTGCAAAATAGGCTAATAATCCTTGTACCACCCATATTACAAGGTCATTTATAAAGAGCTTTGTAATCCTAAAAAAAGATAGAGACATGTTTTTTACTGCTTTCCCCATCAGAGTGGAAAATTTTGTTTTTAATATTTTATTTTTCCAATTACATATAAAAACAGTTTTTACATTTGTTTTTAAAAATCTTGAGTTCCAAATTCTCTTTCTCCTCCTCTTTCCCTTCCTTGACAGGTAATTTGATGTAGGCTGTACATATGCAGTAATGCAAAACATATTTCCATATTAGCCATATTATCAAAAGAAAGCACAGAACAAAAAAACACACATGATAAAGAAATTAAAAATGGTGTCTTTCAATCTACATTCAGACTCCATCAGTTCTTTTTTTGGAGACAGCATATTTCATTATAAGTCATGAATTGACTTGGATCTTTATATTGCTGAGAATAGCTAAATCATTTAAAATTGATCATTGTACCATATTGATGTTACTGTGTACAGTGTTCTGGTTCTGCTCATTTTATTTTGCATCAGTTTATGTAAATCTTTCCATGTTTTTCTGAAAGTATCCTACTTATCATTTCTTGTAGCATAATGGTAGAATGGGAAGTTTCTGAGGATGGAGCTTCATCTGTTTCATTAACTGGGTGCTCCTTTAAATCTTACAAGAAAGAAACAGAGAACTTTTTTTATATGCACAGATGACATGACACAGGGACAGTTAAGACACTCAGTGGATACAATCTAATAAGATGAAAATCGAGTAGAGGATAAATTTTCTGCCCTTTACTAAAACCACCAATGCTATATGTACAAAATGGGGATGAAATGATTTAGTAAAAGTTCCCATGAAATAGCCCTTAGAGTGGGTTGGAAGGTTATCATGTTATCATGAATTGGTACAGTTAACCCCCGTCTCTAGATTGCACTCTGTTCCTAATCTCTTTTTTTTAGAAAGATTTTATTTATTTTTGAGTTTTGTAATTTTTTTCCCATTCTTGCTTCCCTCCCCCCACTTCCCGCAGAAAGTATTCTGTTAGTCTTTACATTGTTTCCGTGGTATATACATTGATCTCAGTTAAATGTGATGAGAGAGAAATCATATCCTTAAGGAAGAAAAATAAAGTATAAGAGAGAGAAAAATTACATAGTAAGATAAATTTTTTCTCCTAAATTGAAGGTAATAGTCTTTGGTCTTTGTTCAAATGCCACAATTCTTTCTCTGTATACAGATAGCATTCTCCATCACAGATACCCTCAAATTGTGTCTGATTGTTGCAAGTCCCATCAAGGTTGATCATCACCCCCATGTTGCTGTTAGGGTGGACAGTGTTTTTCTGGTTCCACTCATCTCTCTCAGCATCATCAGTTCATGCAAATCCCTCCAGGCTTTCCTGAAATCCCATCCCTCCTGGTTTCTAATAGAACAATAATGTTCCATGACATACATATACCACAGTTTGTTAAGCCATTCCCCAACTGAGGGACATTTACTTAATTTCCAATTCTTTGACATCACAAACAGGGCTGTTATGAATATTTTTTGTACAAGTGCCTCATCTCTTTTAGTTTCACTTCAAATACCTACCTTTTCCAGCAAGTCCTTCCCAAATCCCCTTTAATTTCAGTGTCTCATACCATTGATTATTAATTTTTGCTCTATATAGCTTGTTTGAACATAATTCTTTGTTTTCTTTCCATTAGATTATGAGTTACTTGAAAGTCAACACTAGTGTTTGTTTGACTTTCTTTGTGTCCATAGTACTTAGCTTATACCATGTAGTAGGTGCTTAATAAATAATTTATTGACTGGCAAAAAGGGGTAAGGTAATTTTAGATTTCATCTACAGGGTCAGTATATTAAGAGTAAAGGAGATACTATTTTTTCTGTACCCTGTACTGTAGGAGATTTGCACTCAGTTTTGGTTTTATCCTTTGCTCTGACCTCCTGGAAATGGACTAGCCCCTATGAGGATGGAGTATTTTGGAATTCTTTTTAGCCACCAGGACTAGACTGTACAAGATGGGGATAAAATGATTTAGTAAAAGTTCCCAATCCTTGTTGGGATTGAATAGAAATTGTTTACTTTAGTGAAAAAGGAACCTTTTGGAATTCTCAGGATGGGTAGAACAGGACCCTCCATAAACGCTCCACACCCATGAGATGAACATAAATCTAAATCCTGTGCCAATAAGGTCTTTAAATTACAAAGTAAATTGTTGAAGATACTTCTTAGGTTTTTGTTTGTTTGTTTGTTTGGTTTTTGCAAGGCAAATGGGGTTAAGTGGCTTGCCCAAGGCCACACAGCCAGGTAATTATTAAATGTCTGAGGTCAAATTTGAAGTCAGGTACTCCTGATTCCAGGGCCACACTCTATCTACTTGCCACCTAGCTTCCCCCTGAAGATACTTCTTATCATGTCTACTCTGTTCCATCACTTTATGAGTGGATGGATGAATGAATGAATGAATGGATGGATGAAAAAATGCTTTTAAGTCCTTGGTGTTGGAATGGACCTAGTCCAACCTTTATGTGTTAAATACTGGAATTTGACTTTGTACTGGTAGTATAAAGACAAAAGGAATCCAGTACTTATCCTCAAGGAGCTTACATTCTAATGGGAATGAAAATGCAAATGGATGAATGAAGGTTAGGGAAAATATGTTGTTTTTGTAGTCACATGGAGAGTGAATGAAGTCATAGGATAATTTCAAGGAGCAATGACATTATTAATTCAATTAAGTTTTTCCCAGGAAGTAGTGGAGAGGTGAAAGGGTGTTAAATTTTCATTAAAAGAATTTACACCTCAGAAGTAGGCAAACACTAAAAATCAAGACTTGGTTTGTTGTTTTGTTTTTTATCTAGGTATATAAATGATAGAAAAATGCTAATAATGCAGATGAAACTTAAAAGTATATCTTGCAGAGGGATTTACAACCAGCAACAGCAACAGCAACTGTGGAAAAATAGGGAAGTAACTTCTGTGATGGACTTACTATAAAGAATGTGATCCACCCATGACAGAGCTGATGGTATCAGAACACAGACTGAAACACATATTTTTTCTCTTTTTCTTACCTTATCATGAGGTTCTATATTTTTGTGGGGGAGGGGGTATTATGTTTACTCTTAAACTAGAATACTTTAGTAATGTATAAATAAAGTCATATTAACCCCCGCCCCCCCAAAAAAGAAAGAAAGAAACCAGGAGGAATGGGAATTCAGGGAAGCATGGAAAGATTGGTATGAACTGATGCTGAGTGAGATGAGCAGAACCAGAAAAACATTATACACCCTACCAGCAACATGGGGGCGATCATCATCCTTGAGGGACTCGCTCATTCCATCAGTGCAACAATCAGAGAAAATTTTGGTCTATCTGCGATGGAAAATACTAACTGGATCCAGAGAAAGAATTGGGGAGTTTGTAAAAAGACTAAATACTATGACCTTCAATTTAGGAAAAAACCCAATTATCTTACTATGTAATTTTGCTCTCTCTTATACTTGAGTTTCCTTCCTTAAGGATATGACTTCTCTCTCATCCCATTCGACTAAGATTAATGCATACCATGCAAACAATGTAAAGACTAACAGACTGCCTTCTGTGGGGGGGGGAATAGAAGCAAGAATAGGGGTAAATTTGTAAAACTCAAAATAAATAAACTCTTAAGAAAAGTATATCTTGCCTTTTCCAGCCAAGACCCCATAGTGAGGGGGTGGGGAAGAAAGTTGAAGAGTGGAAGTCTCATGGTTGGAGAGGAATGTGAAGGATGTAGTCAGCTACATTTAGAAGTCCACCATGCCTGTAGGCTTGTGCTTCCACACTCACCAATGGGGGTGCGAACATGGGGGAAAGGAAGGTGTTCCCAGGCTAGGTATTCCAAGGTCGAGTGGCATGGAATCCCAGGGCATGATGGGGGGAGAAGGAAGTGATGCAAAGACTCCCAGCAACAAAAAAGTAAAGAATAAAATAGGACTTCTGGCAACTTTGTTTACAGGAGGGAATTTTTCCATGACATAACTGAGACTTGGAGCCTTTGCTTTGCTTTCATTCCCTTTTCCTCTCCACTCCTTTAGGGTGCTTCTGTCCCTACATTTGGGGAAAGCAACATTCCTGAGGCACTCATTCTAACCTTGATGATGATATGCTCATCTGAATATCCCAATGTCAAAGGACCTCAGAAGTCCTCTGGGACAATCAGGATGTGAGTTAGACTGTCCTGGGTTCCTGAAGACCTACTAGAGGAGTCTCCCTCCCTGCATAGCAGTCACTTAAATTTCTATACACCCAGCCACAACTGAGAAGAGCATTCTAGTATAAAGTCCTTCACACTCCCCTGAACTAGGTTAAAGACAGGGAATATCAATCTTGCCTCAGGGAATAGACAAACTTCCAAATTTTAGACTTTGGAACTTCAGTTTCTCTAAACAGTTCTTTTTGGCAGAGGCAAGAGAAGGGGAATTAGAAACCTCAGATGACCCTGCATGTGGCCTCCAGGGTCTATGGGGAAAGAAGTTAAGAGTCTTGGAATAAAGCCACGGACTAACAGAACCTTGGCAATAGCTTGGCTTAAGCAAAGTCCACCACCTGCTGGACATTTTGGGTTTAACATGGAGTTAACAGGACTAAGGTTCTTTGATACTCACTTTCCCCATATGTAAAATGAGAGAGCTTGACTAGAACAATTCTTTGATTCCCTTCTCATTATAAATCCTGGAAGTCTAAAATTAATTGGGTGTTTGGAAAGAATCCTCACTTTCCATCCATGGTGGGAACCACTCTTTGACTATGGTTAGGGCTTGGTTGATAGTTAGGTTGGGAGCAATGGGGATCAGTTTCTTTTTCTTTCCTTCCTTCCTTCCTTCCTTCCTTCCTTCCTTCCTTCCTTCCTTCCTTCCTTCCTTCCTTCCTTCCTTCCTTCCTTCCTTCCTTCCTTCCTTCCTTCCTTCCTTCCTTGTGTTTTTTCCAGTTACATGTTTTCCAACATTTATTTATTTATCTATTTATCTATCTATCTATTTATTTATTTATTTATGTATTTATGTATGTATTTATTTATTTGTAAGGCAAATGGGGTTAAGTGGCTTGCCCAAGGCCACATAGCTAGGTAATATTAAGTGTCTGAGACCAGATTTGAACCCAGGTACTCCTGACTCCAGGGCAGGTGCTTTA
Organism: Macrotis lagotis; assembly: GCF_037893015.1. Taxonomy (NCBI): domain Eukaryota; kingdom Metazoa; phylum Chordata; class Mammalia; order Peramelemorphia; family Peramelidae; genus Macrotis; species Macrotis lagotis. Next base: position 47,783,112 of record NC_133661.1, on the reverse strand, counting down.
TCCACTATGCCACCTAGCTGCCCCCCAATATTTATTTTTGTAAGATTTTGAGCTCTAATTTTTTCTCCTTCCCTCCCTCCCTTCTCACCCCCTCCCCATGAAATCAGACAATCTCATACAGCTTATACAAATACAATTAAGTCAAACATATCTCCATATTAATCATGTTGTGAAAGAAGAATCTGAACAAAAGGAAAAAACTCAAGAAAGAAAAAAATGAAAATAGCATGCTTCAGTCTGAATTCAGATCCCACAGTTCTTTCTCTGGATGTGGATGGAATTTTCTATCATGTCTTTTCAAAAGTTTGTTTCTAAGAATAAGATAATAAAATAATAGCATTCATATCTATCTATCTATATATGTATGTGTATCTATCCACATATATGGCATGTTTATATGTTATAAAACAAAATATATTTAATTGTAATTTGTAATATATAATTACAAATATTGTTTTGCTCACAGTTCTCATATCAACTCTGTAAGGTTGGTGGCACTATTATTCCCATTTTATAGATAGGGAAGCTGATGCTAAGAGGTTAAATGACTTGCCAAGGTCATTAGGCAGGTGTAGAACTCTGGTCTTGATTCTGGGTCCAGTATTTTATCCACTGTGCCACTTATCTGTAGCCAGAGTTTGAGATCCATCTGTGACCAGGGGTAAGGACTGTTCCACAACAAGGGTCAATTTATCATTGCAATTAAGGATCAGTCTGTGGATGACATTAAGGGACTAGTCTAGAGTTGGTTTTAGGGGTTATTCTATAGCAATCTCTGATAACCTGAAATGTCAGAACAGGATTTCTGAGAGTAAAGTCCTTAATTTAGACAGGGGCCACAGAACTAGCTCTCTTCTGGACTGGTCAGGTGAGCAGGATGCATTTCTTTGTAGTTTCTGAATTTCAGTGGGACAGTCTCAAAAGAGAAGGCTAAAGAAATCAACTATAAATGTTTGGATAAAAAGAGAGTCCAAGATAGAATTAGCCATTTATCACCTACTGATGGGAACTATCTCTCCTGAGCTTGGAATGGCCAAGGGGTAGAGAATTTGGCAGGGGGTACCAATATTCCAACTTAGGTAGTCAACTCCAAATAGAGATTGATGTTAATGGTCATAGATGGTCCTTGGGAAAATCATGAAGTTTGTTTCTGGAGTTCTTCTATCCCTTATCAATGAACTCTCTCACCCCCCTTTTATTTCTAATTTATTCCAAGTATTTATTGAACCTGATCTCTGCTACCTATCTGATTATGAAAAGTGTTTCTTTTTAAACTAATCATTGCTTCCTTCTCCCTTTTCCTACGTGAATGGAATTTTCATCCTACCTCCATTAATACATTTTATTAAGTTTTTTTTTTCTTTTTAAATCGTTATGGTTTCCCACTATCTCATCATTGTATTCTTCCACAAAGAAGACAAAGAAAAATCTGAGAAAAATCCAACTGACAAAATGATCTTAGATGACAATGTTTGCAATGTGCCATACTCACAGTCCCATAACCTCTCCATAGAAAGGTATATTTTCTTATATTTTCTCTGGAATCAAGATTGGTCATTTCATTTAATCTAAATTTGGAGATATTTTTAGTTTTCTGTCTATTGACATTATTGTCATCCCTGTATTTGTTGCTTTCTTGTTTTTGTTGTCTTTACTTTTTGTACATACAAGTCCTTCTAGGTTTCTCTGAATATCTCATTATTTACTATAGTGTAATAGAATTCTATTTCATTCATATGTGTTCAATCATTCTCTATACTATGGGTCCACTCTTGGTTTCTAGCTTTTTTGTTACCACAAAATGGGATGCTTTGAAAATCTTCCTATATTACCAGAAGAATTTCTTGGGTTGTATTGCTGGCCATATCCTTAATGAGGATAACAAGATGAATGACTGTACTTTCACAATTCCAAATAGTTACCCAGTTTTAAAGTTCTGCCAAAAGTATATCAATATGCCTGTTTTCCCATTGTCTCATCATCATTGAATACTGATTGTCTTTTTATCATCTTTACCAGCTTGATAGAAATGCCAAGAAACCTTTGAAAACAAATTAAAATAATTTGAATTTATTTTACTAATTATTTAGAATATTCTTCCATATGTTATTAGTAACTTGCATTTTTTTAAAGTGGTTTGTTAATGAGGCAACTCTATGTTCTTATGGTTTTCTCAACCCTGTGGCCCCTTCCTCTGAATGGTCAGTTCCTTCCTGAAACTCCATTTTAAGGAAGGGGACAGGCCTACCATGTTCATTCCTTTGTTCTTTCTGTGTTTCACTCCTGGTTCTTTAGGTTTTTCTCTCATCACACAGAAATTTCCTCTCCCTTTTCAATTTCCTTTTTTGGGCTATCTTCTCCCTAGGTTTCTTAGAGGCAGGAACTATCTTTTTGCTTTTGTTTGTATTCTTAGAACTTGGCACCAAGCTTCACACTCAGTAAGAGTAAAGTTAGTGTTTGTTGACTTGTTTATTTGAATCACCACTCTGCCATTTACTATCTGTATGACCTTGGGCAAGTCACTTAACTTTATTGAGTTTCAATTCATTCATTTTTAAATAAAGGTCTCCTTTCCAGCTCTTGATACATTGACCATTTGTTTGTGGAAAGAATTCCAGGTCTAGAATCAGAAAGACTGAGTTCCGTTCAGCTATACTGTGTCTTGTCTTTTCCTTGTTCCTCCAAATGGGATGGGGGCAGAGAACACCTTCAAGAACTATTAAATTGATCTTTGTGCTTTAGAGTGCTCAGGGTAGAATGTAAACTTGCTGGGCTGGGTTGTTTTGTTTCATTTAAATCAAATGATCTAATGAAAATAAAAAGATTTACAGATCTCTCAATTATTGATCAGTTAGGTAACCTTGGGTAAATAACTTAAACACAATGTGCCTCAGTTTCCTTATTTACAAAAGGAGGAGGTCTGACTTAATGGCCTCAAAAGTCCCCTCTAACTAAATCTTTTATATTATGATAGGAGTTCTTCTAGTCTTTTGTGTTCTTCTGTTTATCTAATGCTGGGGTGAGGAATTCAATTGCTCTGGGGTCTTTTTTAACCTGATTAACTGAGGAATTTTTGTATTTTTAAGCACTTCTAAGGAGTTTTGATTATTACTTTTGTATAATAAAGTTAGAGCTCTGTTAACATTATTGCCCTTTCATTCCTACTCCCTCCTCCCCATTCCATTCTTTCTCTTGATATTTTCTAGACCTTTTGTTCCTCCAAATGATTTATGTTATTATTTTGTCAAATTCTCTTTGGTAGTTTTATTGGCACAGCACTAAATTTGTAAATTAATTTAGGCAGTACTGTCATTTTTATTATATTGACTCAGCTCAAGTATGAATAGTAAATATCTCTTCAATTATTTGTCTTTCTTTATTTCTATTAAGATTGTTTTATAGTTGTATTCATAAAAGTCCTGAGTTTGGGCGGGTTAACTCTTAAATATCATCTGCATTTTGCAGTTACTTTGAATAGGATTTATTTTTCTGTCTTATCCTTTTATTCAATTTTTTTAGAATTGTAAAATGCTAATGGATTTTGTGTATTTATTTTACTCTGCTACTGTATTAAAGCCTTTAATAATCTCATTTGGTTTCTTTACTTATTTTTATATTTTGAAAAAGTAAATTACCATGCCATCTGCAAATAGGGATAATTTTGCCTCCTCTTCATTTTGTTTAGCCTTTAATTTCTCAGTTTTACTTATTGCTATAGTTAGTATTTCTGTGTCAAATAATAGTGGGTGAATGGGTGCATACTCACTTTACTCTTGTACTTACTGGAAAAACTTCCAGTGTTTCTCTATTGCAACTAATATTAGCATGATTTTATTTATGAGCTTTTGATCAGATTAAAGAAGGGACTTGCTATGCCTATGTTTTAAAAACATTAATATACATGAGTGTTGCAATTTGCCAAAGGCTTTCCTCCCCTGTATCTATTGATACAATCATTTAACTTATATTCCTTATATGATTATTCATACAACTTTTCTGATGCTGAAACATTCTTGTTACCATAGCATTAAATTCCAGTTGGCCAGAGATACTCATGAGTTGTGTGACCTTAGGCAAGTTATTTCCTCTTTGACTTGGTTTTCTCACCTACAGAATGAAGAGATTGAATTAGATGATCTCTCTTGGTTCTTTGAGCCCCATTGAGACTATAATCTTTAAGACTATGATTCAAGATCACATCTGTTATATATTTATTTTTAAACTGTTATATATGATATACATATGAAGTTACACATGTGTATAATCTATGCTTATAAAGTTGTGTGTCCTTTAAAATTCTGCTTGGCAGTGTCTTTCTTCTGACATTCCCTAACAAAGAAAGCTTGCACTAGTGTAGTTTTTTTTTCTACTTTATTTTTCTTGCTTTTACTTTTTGCAAACTTTAGATGTAAAATAGGCAGTATATTTCTTACCTTCTCAATGGATGAGAAGGGGGTTGTGAGGAGGGAGAGCATTTGAAGTTGAAAATTAAAATTTAAAAAAAAAATAGAGTTTGCAAATTTCTTGGCCCTATCTGGGCAATGACCCCTTCACAGTTCTTCCATGGTTTTACTGGGGTTTCAATTCTGGTGACCTTCATTGGTCTAATTAGTTCATTAGTGTATTAGTCCAGTTCTGGGTCTTTTTGGGGGAGGTTGGGATTAACTGTAATTTTATTGTATAGGCAACTCTGAAGGAGGAAACTCCCTCCACTGATACAATTTGATTCTTGTTCTTCAGATGCCTGAGATATTGAGAGATAATGTGATTCAACCAGGGTGACATAACCAAGATGTATAGGATTTGAATTTGGCTCTTTTTTATACCAAAGACAGGTGTATATCCCCTTTACCTAGGCTGCTTCTCTTTGGTTTTTGAGGCACAGAAACATGGTGATCCTTGTCGATAATCTAATTACATGGTTTATTAATAGCAAATAAACCCTAGGCAGACCACTCACACAAAAGTGTTGTGAGGAGACATGTACCTCCTCCTCACTACCCTTTAGACTTAGTTCAGTTTTGGGAAATGAAGCTCCATTTGTAATCATGATCAAAGAAACCATCTCTGTCCAGGTGATGGATTGATTTGGAGTGACCAAGGAACATTCATTCTATGTGTGGAATATACTGCGAACAACAGAGGGAGATTTTCATAGATGCCCCCAACCTGGGGCAAACAGGCCTCGGGTGGTTTGGGACTCACCAATAATAAATAGGACAGATAAGGTTACATGGGTTGGTAGGAGTTTCATCTATATGTCCCTTTCGTCTATATGTCCCTGGTTTAACCAACCAACCCATCACTAGGTTTCCTAGTGGGCTCTGCTAAATGGCCCCTGGTTTCCTTATCTGGGACTTCCACGGCCATGATAACACTACAAATTAGACACACATTTCTAGAACATTATAAGGTGTTTAAAGCACTTTCTCCTCTCAAACCTGTGTGGTAGGAAGTGCAAGGAGCAGATGTGCTCTGGGTTCCTTTGAGCTCTAAAGGTATAGGAATCTATGAATCTATTATCTTGCCCCAGCCTGTCCCAGCTTACCTTTTTGATTTTTTTAAATTTAGAGTTCTCCAAAGGGGAAAAAAAAATCTCAAAGTTGCCAGTAATACTAGAAAGTAGTAAGTCTTTTTTTTATAGGTGTATCTTGCTTTAACCACCTGAGACTCCAGGTATGGGAAGCAAGGAAACCAAGGAAAGGTACATCTGTGGAGGAAGCAGGGTATCCAGGGGCGGAACCCCTGATGTGATCACATCCAGGCTCAGCAGGAGGAGGAGGGGTTTTTACTGAACCAGAAGGGATTTTGTCCCTGAGGATACCTGGGCTGTTCCACATGACAGGGTGATCCCTCACATTGAAGGAGGACAGATGTTGCATCTAGCCCAAGCCTCTTATTTTGCAGTTGAGGAAACCAAGGCCAAGAGAGGTTAAATGACAAGCTTAATTTCACCTCAGTGGTAAGAAACAGAGGTAAGATTTCAACCTGCATTCTCTGATGCCAAATCCAGATTATTTTCTTATGATCAAGTGCATCTGATCAATGTCTCTTTTCTTATAGAATGATGGGGTTGGGGCACGCCAACTGGTCAGGTTTCATGGGAGTATGTACAGTCGCTTCCAGAAAGAACTATTCTATTTATTAAGGTTTCCAGAGGGAGGGCAGAGATATCAGGCATCTCTGGAAAACAAGTCATGTTTTGGAGAGAGAGAACAATCCAGATAAAAACAAACAGGACAGCATGGTGTGGAAGAGAGAATACTTGGATTTACTACCTGTATCACTTTGGGCGGATTATTCCATCTCTCGGGCCTTCTGTTTTTTCATCTATAAAATTAGGGAATGAACTAGATAACTTCTGAGGGTTTTTCCTAGCACTAGTATTCTGTGGATTTCTGATATTATAAAAGTGACTCAAAAGCTGTATGTCATTAAATAAATATGAATTTTGATTTTTTTTTAGGACATCAAATGATAAGGGAAGATAGGGGAAGAGGAAATGAGGGTTGAATAGAAATAGACACTATAGTTTCAGAGCTCATTCTTCCCCTTAGGGATATCAGGGAGGGGAATATGGATCAGGGCACCTTGGGGAGCCCACTGGCAAGACAGGAGCAGCAGTCAGATGAGGTTAAGATAGGTTTTATGAAATACTTTATTTCAGTATCTGCTTTTATTCCCTCTCCCTCTCTCCTCAGGGAGGTACCTATGAAGAAACAGGCATCTGTGATTTTAGGATTTTATCGGTTGAGGAGGAATGGAAACTTGTATATTTTTATTATCCACCTTAGAATTATTAAGTCCTGATTCCAAGTCTTTGTCCTGATGTTTATTAGATAGGTGACCTTGCATAAAGCATAAATCTTTCTGGACCTCTGTAAAATGAAAGGATTGGATTAGCTCTAAATCCAGAACTCCATAGCCAGAGCTCTGAAGGTCTGATCTAACATCTTGGACCTACCACTTATTAGCAATGTGACCTTGGATAAATCTCTTGACAGTTCCAAATCTCATCTTCTGTAACTGTTAAAGGAGCGGCTAGATCATTTCTACCATACCTTCGGCACCAACATTCCATGAGTTTGTGGATGTGTCAATCAATGAATTAAAAAAAACCCAACCATGTCTGAAATGCTTTCCTTGTCTGATGAGAGGGGGAGTTTGGATTGCAGTTGGCAGTGGTGGAGGGGCCACTCATGCGTCTGTGATCTCAGATATGGTTGAAGAGAGAAGTCCAATGCTAAGAGTTCCTTCTAGGACAGGTCCAGAGGGGCTGTCTAATTGTCCATTCTCCTTTCTCCATCTCTCCCCAAGTTTAAGCTTGGGAGGCTATTTCTAACACAAGACCCCTGAGACTTTGCTACTGGGTCCCCAGATCCCTCCATCCCTGGTGAGTTTTGTTGGATGCAATTTCCAAGCTTCATTTCCTTTTCGTGAGCTCAGCACCACTGGGCTCAGTGATGTTCATTTTCCTCCGAGTCAAGTTGACCTTGTGCCAGGAGATGGCACTCTTGAGGCATGAAGGGGATGAGGGAGAAGGGAGAGGAAGAGGGGGACACACCAACAGAAGAGGGAAGAGAGGGACTGAGCAAATGTGACTCTACCAGAGCTCATCCTAACAGCTGTTTGGAAATCTTAGGCTTGTAACTGGGAGGCAACAAGGAACATGCATTATTCCCTTAAGGAGCCCAAATCCCATCTTAAAGACAACATTCTGCAAAGTGAAATGAAGCAGGGAGCGGTTTCTTTTCCTGCTTCCTTCTGGGGATCCAAGTGTCTAGTGGGGACAATGCTCAGTGTCTCCAGATTTCGGCTCCTCCCAGGAGGCTCTGCAGAGAGTTTCTCTGCTGTTTTCCCCAGTGTGCTAGGATGGCAGGGGGAGATGGAGAGAGAGAAGGAAGAAGAAAGAGGGAGAGACAAAAGAGAGAGGAAAGGACAGAAGGAGAGAGGGACAGGCAGACACAGAGACAGAAAGAGACACAGAAGCAAGCGGTGAGACAGACAGACAGTGGGGGGATGAATAAAAGACAGAGGCAAAGAAGAAAAGAAAGGACCAAGGGACAGAAAAGGGGAGGAGAGGAGTAGAAAAGGGAATGGAAAAAAGGGAAAGAAAGACAAGGGACAGTAGAAAGCCTGAAGGAGGGAGGGAAGAAATAGGAGGAGAAAGAAAGAGGGAAAGAAAGAGACAGAGAGGGGAGGGGGAAGAGAAAATGGCTGAATGGGAGAGATGGAAGGGGGCAAGAATGGAGGAGAAGGAGAGAAAGAATGGAAGATGGTGGGAAGAAGAGAGGAAGGAAAAGAAAAGAGGGAAGTCAAAAAAGGGAGAGAGGGCAAAATGAATGTTATCGTTCCTTTACATGTGAAAATGACCAGATTTCAGAAGCAAGAGGATATTTCATATGTGAGTTATTCTGATAATAGCTGAAACTCTAGTTTCACCTTGAAGATGGAGGGAGAATTAAGTAGGAAGAGAAAAGCTAGGCTTGGGGGAGGAGCAGAGAGGCAGAGGGAGGAAGAGGGAGTGAGATGAATTAATTACTAAGGCAAAGGGGATAATTAACAATGTTTGAACTTGTGGTCTGTTAGTAGAAAGAACCTGGGGCTTCTTTTTATAGAGAAGTATAAGTGTTTTCTTAGGAAATTTTCAAAGGACAAAAACATATGTATTATATAGACATAGACCTATGTTAGCATGAACAAACACAAGGCACCGTGTCCATCATCATATTCAAACTCACACTGGATGCTTCTTTCTACAAAGCACTTTCCATACATTGACTCATTCATCAAGTAGGCTAAGTATTGTTACTTCCTTTTTATAAATGAGATAATTGAGTTCCAGTGAGATGAAGTAACTGCCCAACTTCACACATTTGAGTGGTGATAGAGTCAGGCCTAGAGTCTGTTTTCTGATTCTGCATCCAAAATGGACTTTTTATTATAATAATATGTGTGTGTGTATATATATATATATATATATATTGCCAGGCAAATGGGGTTAAGTGGCTTGCCGAAGGCCACACAGCTAGGTAATGATTAAGTATCTGAGGCCGGATTTGAACTCAGGTCCTCCTGACTCCAGGGCCACTGCGCCACCTAGCCACCCTGTATCTAGATATATTGACAGCTATATTGATAGATTATAGATTATAAAGGATAGATTATAGATAATTATAGATAGATTCATTGATTGCTATATTGATAGATTATAGATTATAAAGGATAGATTATAGATAATTATAGATAGATAGATACATATAGATAGATTGATAGAAGTCAAGTTGTGGAGGGTTTTGAATGATAAATTGAGGAATTTAGATTGTTATTCTCTTCCCCTCACCCCTAAAGGGTCATCATGAGATCCTAGAGAGAGCCCCAGACTCAGAAACCAGAAGACTTGGATTCTAGTCCTGGCTTCACCACTAACTGTCTATGTGATCCTTGGTAAATCAATTCCCATCTGTCTCTGAGATTCAGTTTCCTTACTGATAAAATGCAAGGGTGAACCCTAACTTCTCCCTTACCAAAACTATGATTCTAAGTACGCTGAGTACTGTCCATACTGGGAGGAAGAGGCATAAGGTTGGAATAAGATTTTCAATAGTTTGACTCTATTCAGATTTTTCTCCCCACTTGTAATGGACAGAGCATTATTTTTCTCTAGTAATATTTGCCCAATTCTTTTGTCTAACTGTTGACTCAAAGGCTGCCACCTCCAATAAATCTTTCATGACCAATCTCACTTCCTTGACTTCCTCTAACTCTTATGGATGACAAATATTGTATTTAACCATTGGTTTCTCTGTAAAGAGATTCTTTCATTGATTTCATATCATTTGTCTGAACCCAGATCATGAGCTTCTAGAGAAGAGGTCTTATTCCTCCTTCTCTCAGCTTAAGTGAATCCCAGGAAGGTCTCTCAGGAGGTAACTCTTAGGAAGGATGAAAACAGTAGCACTAAGACTGTTAGAAGACATACCTGTCAGGAGCTGAGCTATCTACTACAATTATGGTATAGGTCCCAGGGTTCTTTACGTTGCAGAGGAGAACTAGCTGCTAAAATCTGGGACTTGAGATGCTCTGGGAACAGGCCAAGAGGAAGATAACTTGGACTGACTTAGAATACCTTCCAAGAAGAATACAGGGGAGTAGATGCTTATGCCTTAGAGCTGGGAAGAAAGGGAATCAGAGAGATCCAGAGACCTGTTAGGTCCCATTCATTTGACCTTTATTTACTTCTATACTTCAGTTTCTTTTGATCTTTATGGGCCACCTCCTCAAAGTCATCAGGAAATTGGCCTCACTCAGAGCTACAACTAGAAATATTGTATCTGGGACAGGGTGACTGGAATTCATCTTTGGAAAAGTGGGTAGTGGGTGGGTCACTGATGCGAGGCAGCTGATGGGAATTCTGCCAGGACAGAAGCAGGACAGGACTAGCCATCTTGTAGTTTTGTATTTTAACTAATTTTTCGTGAGAAAACAACTCTGTTGTTTCTATGCCATGTTCTCTAAATATGGGGGCCATCTAAAATTAGTACTCTAGGATGTTATCCCAGTTACTTTTCTTGAGTTATGGTTCTTCCCCATTTCTGCTGCTTCCCTATGTTTCCTGTTCTGATCTGGGCACCCATCTCCTTCCCTTAAGTCCACCTGGAGACAAAGAATGTTGTTTTTTTAAAGAGAGACTTTAGCATTTGAGAGGAGATAAAAGAAAACCAACCTTTGGAGGATGTAATTATCAAGTTAAAAAAAGCGAGCAATATTATCATTGATTAGAATCCAGGAGACTCGAGTTTGAGTCTTAGCACAGCTACTATTGCTAAGAATATCTTTTTTTTGGTTCTTAATTTCTTCATGGAAAATGGGTGCAATCTTTCCTTTTTACCTGCCAGCATGTTAGGAGTTTCAATTGAAAGTTATATGAAGTCACTTTGGAAATTAGAAAGCACAATGTCCCCTCCTGGATCACCAGAAAAACAATGGAAAGACACATGGCAATCAGGACCAGACTGGAATATAGAGCAAATGAGGAATTGTAAAGAAAATGTGATATAAAGGAGGTAATTAAAGAGAAAGATGGATTGGTCACAAGGCAAGGAGAAGAGATAAGGGACAGATGCTCTATTGGTATCTTTCTGATGTGAAGAAAACTCAAGAAAGATTCTTAACACATAAGCTGGCCTGAGTGAACTGATGGGAAGAGATGAATGAATGTGAGCAAGGTGGAAAGAGGATAGACTTTGAGATCATGCACTGAATAAGTGAGAACCTCTCTCTCCACCTTCCTCTTAGGAACTGGCCCTTTCCATTTGAGTCATCAAAGAATGCAAGACTTCCCAATAGATTCCCTTGGGTGTCCAGGGATATATTATTGATAAGAATACAACTTTTATAGAAAGACCCATCATAACTGGTATGATATGATACTCAGAGTGCTTTGGTGAGTCCAGAATTGACCTTTCCAGGGCCTGCTTATGCAGGAGAGGAGTAAAATCCCAAGTCAAATTTCTATGCTCAGGCTTTTTTTTATGCTTTTTCAATCTTTTTTTTTACAAATTTTACTTATGTCGCCTGAGAGGAACATGAAACATCTTTCTCCACAGAAAAATCCTGCTATCCAATCTGGTCAGGAATATTATAATCTTGTTAATCTGATTTCTCCTTAAGAGTCCTCCTATATCCTGCCCTGAAGTTACTGATTTTTTAGTTATATATTACAAAAGACCTTGATAAAAAAATCAAGTGGATGGGAATGTCTATTGTCAAGATTAAACTATGCAGTTAGACAAATAATGTTAGTATTCATTAGTATTTATATTTTGATTGGAAACTGTAAATGGACTATGAACTGATGGCAAAATTGAAAAGATAGAAGAGAAGGGCTAGATTTCCTCTTAAAATTGTATGATTCTTTGGAAAATTTCAAGGTTCTCCCTTTTTGCAAGGCAATGATGTTAAGTGATTTGCCAAAGGTCACACAGCTAGGAAATTTAATAGTGTTTGAGGTCAGATTTGAACTCATATACTCCTGACTCCAGGGCAGGTGCTCTATCCACTGCATCATCTAATTCCCCCTTAACATTAAGATTCTTTTAGTGATGTTCTGAATCTAAGTCATCATATACCACAGTTTCTGAAGAATTATATTTGAGGATGACCAAAATAGCCATGGTAAGGTGCATGGTGGGTAAAGGTAGACTGCAACACATTGCAAATGAGAACTAAGAGGGATGACAAAAAATGTCATCAGAGAAATGTATAACTAGGGATGGTTCAATCACAGAGAATATAGTCAATCACTAAGTATTTATTAATCAATGACTATATTCAAGGAACTATGCTCAGTGCTGGGGGAAGGTGAGGAATAACTGATGTACAACTGGTGTGTTCCTTGTTTATGAACTTGATGTCAAGTAATCTAGAGAAAGGATCCCAGCATGGTGGGGGAATTCTCTCTGGCAGATTTATACCACATGGATGAGTCATATGGGAGGGATGAATGGGTTGCAATCTGCATTACATAAATGACATCACAGAACTGTTCAAATATTGATAAAATTTGACCTTAATATAATCTTCCTAAACCATTTGAAGATCAGTTGAAGAAAGCAAGCCTAGAGAAGAGAAGACTTAAAGGGATATGATATCTGTCTATAAGTATTTTTAAAGTGTTGTCTTGTAGAGGACAGATTGTATTTGTTCAGTTTGATGAAGAGTATGTCAGTGCAAGAGGTCAAGAGCTATGAACAATGGGCAGAAATAAGAAAAAAGAATTTCTTTTTTGTAAGGCAATGGGGTTAAGTGATTTGCTTAAGATCACACAGCTAGGTAAGTATTATGTGTCTGAGGTCACATTTGAACTCAGGTCCTCTTGACTCCAAGGCCAGTGCACTTTCCACTATGCCACCTAGCTGCCCCGAAGAGAGAAGAATTTCAATTGAGTATAAGGAAATGCTTCTTAACTAGTAAAACTCTCTGAAGATGGAATCAGTTGCCATGTAAAGTCAGTTAAAGAGATAGGATAACTACTTGTTGAAGATGTCAAGGAGGGGATTTCTATTATGGTTCAAATTGGACTAAGAGGTAATGTGGTTCAGGTGAGATAGCACCAATCCATCCTGATGCTGCTGTTGAGTTGTTTCAGTCCAGTTCAATACTTAAGGATCCCATTGGGAGTTTTCCCTGGCAAAGATACTGCAAATGTTTTCATTTCCTTCTCCAGCTCATTTTACAGGTGAGAAACTGAGGCAGTTAAATGACTTGCCCAGGGTCACACAACTAGTAAATATCTCAGACCAAATTTTAATTCAAGAAGAGAAGTCTTTATAATTTCAAGCCCAGTGCTCTACCCAATATGCTACCAACTGGTCTCCAAAATCTCCTACACTTCCTAGCATTGTAACTTTGGGTAAGTTATGGCTTCCCTGAGTTTGAATTTTTTCATCTATAAAGTAAGAGGCCTCTAAGGTCCCTTCCATTTCTAGATCTATGATCCTGACCTTTAAGGTCCTTTGTAGCTCTGAGATTCAATGATCCCACTTATGATTCAGAGGGAATAACATAGAAGGGCCTCAGGGCTGTTGTTTTAATAACACATTTCTAACTGCATTAAAGTTCACAAAGCGCAGAAGCAAAGAATATTACAGTTAGAAGGAACTTCAGCAGTCATCTGGTGAACCTATATCTGAAAAGAATTCTCACTACAACATGTCTACTGAGTGGTCACTCAGCCTCTTTTTGGAGATCTCCAATGCTTCAGGACCTTCAGAATACAATTTTGTAGATCTTTACTTGCTTGAAATGTTTCCAGATATTGAACCTCAACTTTTCTCTTCGCGATTGCTATCCAAGGCTCCTTATAGCCTGGCCTCTAGGGTCAAATAGAATCTAATTCCTCTTTCATGTGACAACCCACTATACTTGAAGATAGTTATAATATCTCTCTGAACCTTCTCTTTAGTGTCTTCAACTAACCCTCATTGATCCTGAAATCAAGACCGTTGGTCATCCTGGCTATTCATCTCTGGATATACTCTATCTTATCCATGTTTTTCCTAGACAGTAGACTCCAGATCTGAACACATTACTTCATATGTAGTTTGATAAGGCAGAGTATCATGGGATTATCATCTCCTGATCCTGGGAGCTATCTGGGAGCTATCTCTCTCTCTCTCTCTCTCTCTCTCTCTCTCTCTCTCTCTCTTTTTAGGAATTTTGCAAGGCAAATGGGGTTAAGTGGCTTGCCCAAGGCCACACAGCTAGGTAATTATTAAGTGTCTGAGGCTGGATTTGAACTCAAGTACTCCTGACTCCAGGGCTGGTGCTCTATCCACGGTGCCACTTAGCCACCCCAGAGCTATATCTCTTTTAGCAAGGCTCAGATTTGCATTAGTTTTTTGGTTTCCACACCAAATTGAGTTTTGGTGTACTAAAACCCCCAAATCTTTTTAAAGACAAACCGCAGTCTAATCATGTCTTTCCCATTTTGTAATTACGAAGTCAATTTTTTGAACCTAAGATTAAAATCACAACACTTTACATTTTTTATGTTATATTTCATCTTTGTAAATTCAACTCAATACTACAAACTCTTAAAATTTTTCTTTCATCCTGGGTGCTGTTTTCCTAGATTTGCATCAGCTGCAAATTTGAAGAGCATATCACTTATGCCTTCCTCCATGTCACTGATAAAACATGGCAATTCCAACAGAATCCAGCCAGGTTTCTCTCACAGGGCAGCCTACTGTAGACCTTCCAAGCTAATATAGGACAATTACCAAGTATTCTTGGAATCAGGGCATTTAATCAGTTGCAAATTTATCCAATTGCTTGCTACTATTATATCGTTATCTAGTTCATCTCTCTGCTTTTTCCATGAGAAAAGAATGAGATACTAATCAAAGGATTTCTAAGATGGGTGGTTTGCTGTGGTGGAATTGTTTCATTCATGTCCAACTCTTTTTGATCCCATTTAGGGTGGTTTGCCCATTTCTTCTCCAATTCACTTTACAGATGAGGGAAATGAGGTGAACAGTGAAATGACTTGCCCAGAGTCACACACACCTAGGAAGTATTTGAGGCCAGATGTGAACTCAGAAGATGAGTCTTCTTTTTTTCTAAGCCTAGTTTTTTATCCAGTGTATCACCAAGATGTCCCTTGCTAAGATCTAGGTAAGCTCTATCTATAATTTTCTTCTAACCTACCATTTGAGTTTTTGACTTTTTTTTCCCCCATAATCTATAATTTCAAAAGTGTGGCCAACTCTAGGTGAAACATTCACTATCCAATGCAAATCAGTACCTGCTCTGAAATGTACAGCCCAAAGGAGTTGCCTGGAGGCCAATGAAAGGAGAAGTGACTGGAGATTACATGACCAGATTCACAAAGTCAGTATGTATCAGAGATGAGACTGGAATCCAGATCATCTTGACCCTGTGGTCAGCTTTTGATCCATTATACTACACTACCTCTCACCATCGTGTAACTGTGTGGCAAAAGGAAATAGGGTTTGTCTGGTAGGACCTCTTAGAGATGTGCTCATTCTGCCTCTTGGTGATCACTATGTCCTTTTCTAAATGTTTACTAACCATCCCTTTAATATTACAGTCTAAGATTTTCCCAGGTGTTGAAATGAAGCTTTCTGTCATTAATCTCCAGGTTGTAGTCTCTTCCTTTTCTGGAAAATCAGGATATTTGTAATTTTCCAGTCCCATACTATCTCATTCATTGCCCCACAGTCTTTCAAATACCACTAACAATGATTCAGCAATCTTATCCACCAGTCTTTTCAGTGCCAGAACTTATAGTTCATCCAGATCAGGTGACTTGGATACATTAAAGGAGGTTCTGTGTTCTAGTTCCTTATTTATCTTGGTTATCACCTTCCCATTAGTCATTTTGTCATTGTTGTTGTTCTGTCATTTTTCAGTACAAAGCTCAGTCTCCTTGGCAGAGAAAACAGGCAAAATAAAAATTAAGCAGCTGTGCCTTCTCTTTTATCAGTTATCATCATCCCAAGCATTCTTTCTTTAAAAGCTACTCTTTTTTTCCCCAATGCAGGAAAAACCAACCAACCAACCAACCCTTTTTCTGTCCTTAGCTTTCCTTGCTAGCCTCAGCTCTTCCTGAGCTTTAATATTCCTGACAGTATTTTCTTACAGGGCCATAACACCCATTTGTATTCAGCTTTTGTAACCTACCTGTGCTTCTGTCTTCTAGACAGATAGGGGTAGGGACTGCACCCTGGGATTTTACTGGTTTAGGAAACTCTTGGATGAGAAGACTCCATCTACCAATAAAGGCTAGCACCTCCCTTACAGCTTATAGTGTTCTTTAACATGTCTTTTCAACATTTAAGTGGGTTGGGTAGTTCTCAACATCAGACAGCTCCAATTTTTCCTCCCCCATCGTAATTGCTTCCTTTTGGTGATTTTAGATTTTCATTCTTGAGAAAGCATCTCTCCTGAGATGTTTTGCCCTTAGCATTTTTATCCTTGGGGTCTCACCTAAACTTTCTCTAAGCACTTTCCAAGCCACTCCATGCCTCAGATAGTATGGTAGAAGTGAGACCCAGGGATGCCTATTAGTTAGTCTATGATAATACAACTAGTAAGCATTTGAAGTGGTATTTGAACTCAAGTCTCCTGACTTGAAGTCTGGAATTCTTTTCACTGTGTCACACTACCTTCGATAGTAGCAGCAGTATGTCTCTTGATTCATACATTTTGAAATTCAGCCAAATAGTTTTGATTCCTCTTTCTCATATGCAACATTTACCTCTGCCTCAAAGAACTCCCATCTTTCTTTAAATGCCACCACTGACTCCTCCCTGTTACCTATTAACTTAGTGATTTTCTAAGTAAGACAGTAAGTCAATAAGCATGTATTAGACACCACTTGTAAGACCTTTGCCCTTTCTGACCCTCAATTTCTTCATCTATAGAATGTGAGGGTTGCACTAAATAGACTCCTTCCAGACCCAGCTATATGACCCTCCAGCTACTGGTTCTTCCCCACCTAAAAAGAATCAAATTTTATATATATGTTATTTATATGCATTATAGAATAAAATCTTCATAAAATAAGGAAGTATTCAGTATTTGTTTTTGTATATCCAGCCCCCAGCAAAGTTTCTGCCTCATAGGAACCACTTCATAAATGCTTACTAGATGCTGGGTTGGGGCTCCCTGAGTGGGAGATGCACTTGAGAGAAACAAAGAAATGTCAGAGAGTAAAGATGGGCCACTGAATGATGCCTAGGACACCCGTGTCTTTGCCTACCTCTGTGGCTGACCAGCTTAGAGGTTTGACACAAAGGGGCTCATGTTTATAGATGGAATACTCAAATTATCTTGGTCTCCTAGAGATGGGCCCAGTTTGCTTAGGGAAATGATTCTCTCATTCCGCCTTCACCTACCCAGTCACAGCTGCATGTTGTCATTGAATAGAGCCTTGCTGCAGCAGTAGGTAGAGTTTGGGGATTTTATTTTCAGACTGGCAAAGAATTCTTGGAAGGTGGGTGGATTTCTTTCTGAGACTAAGTTGGAAAAATATGTATGGATCACACATAGACACATATATATGAGTGTGTATATTCATATAACTAGATTTATACACACACAGATGCATAATTAATGGGAAGTTCCTGATATACTTAGTTAATATGGCACTCATCAATTTACAGGAGGGTAGTCAGTTAATTCAATCAATAAACACTTATTGAGCTCTTACTGTATGCCAATTACTGTGTTACATGCTAACCATATGATTTAGCATGACTGAATAGATAATTGATAGAAAAGAGGATCAGGGAATGTGTTTTCAAGGTCCCATAGTATAAGCAAAAGCTTCCCTCATCCCTATTCCCAGGATATTTTTAATCCCTGGAGAATAATGGCAAAAAAGTGAGAAGTCTCTTCTTGCCCATTTCCTTCCACTGGGATATCCACTCAAAGATGACCTTGGTTACCTCTAAGAAGTAAATGTCCACCACTCAAGTACTTAGAAAGGTCTCTGATTTGGCTGGTGCTAAGGACCCATTCTTACTGGCTGTCAACTTGGCTAAAATCTCATTAAAACCCTTCAGAATCTCCCATCTCCCCCAACTCATTCAGAGTTTCCACTCCATGGGCTAAACAAGACCATTCCTAAAGGATATGATTCTATGTTTTCGTGTGTGTGTGTGTGTGTGTGTGTGTGTGTGTGTGTGTGAATACTTACAAAGTTTGAGTGGGTAAGAATAAGGATAACATGTTTATTTGACTTTCTGGTCTATACAGTATTTTCTTCACAATTGGTATTGCAGTCACTCTTTGGGGGCTGTGGGATCCTTGTGGAAAGAGCCTTGGGTTTGAAGTCAGATGATTGGATTCCAATCTTTCTCTTCTATTTACTTTCTTTGTGACCCAAAAAAATCCTATCAAGTGGTCAGACTTCAGGGCATTAATCTGTAAAGTGAGGGACTTGGATTGGGCAACCTATAAAGTCCTTCCCAGTTTTCAAACTATGATCCTCTCACCTTGGATGACTCATTAGCCTGAGTCTTGATTTGCCAATCTGTAAAGGAGGGAGAATAGGATCTCTGATTGCTAGCAGAAAAACACCTTAGAAGACATGAAGTCTAAATTTTTTCATTTTATAGAAAAGGAAACTGAGACTCAGAAAGGATAAGCGATTTGTTCAGGGTCACCCAGCTAATAAGTGTCAGAGGTAAGTTCTGACCAAGGTCTTTCTAAATCAAAATGCAGCAATTCATTTGGAATATCCGTCCCCCAGTTTCCTCATTAATGAATAAATGCCAAAGGGCAGTTTTGAACTTCTGACACAAGACCTGTTACTCTTTTCTCCTCTACTGTAGAGTCTCCCATTCCTATGCACAGGTCTGGGTGAAGTCTGAATGTCAACTTCTCTATGAGCTGGTAGCCTCGGGTCATAGCAAGATGAAGAGCTTTGTGCAAACGAAGATGAGGTTGTGGGTTCAATAGCCTTGAGAGGCAGTTATTTCGCTGAAATACATGGCAGAAGAACACGGTTCTAATGAGGTCAGGATTACTGGTTCCCTTAAGGTGTGGAAATGAAGAGAACACTCAGCATCATCAACCCTGCAGCAGGTGGAACCAACTGAGCATAGCACCTAGTTAGTAAGAATAATTAGTTGAAACAGTGGTATACTTCTTCTCCATAGTGACTCCACCCCAGTGGAGCTCCTCCTGAGTCCAGTCCTGCCCTCCTTCATCAGCTGTTGGTATCTGTTGCCCCTTGGCTATCCTCCCTGGCTGTCTGGTGCACTCTTTTCTTCTCTCTGCCTTTTCTTTCTCCTGTGGTGATCTCATCAGTTCTTATGAGTTCATTGTTCATTTGTGAAGAATATTAAGTCAGCTAGTACTTACACAATATTACGGACAGTTTCCTGGGATCTGTCCCCTCGTGAAGTCTTATGCCTGTATATATGAAGTCTCTCCTTCAGCTCTTCCCATTCACTTAATTGAATTTGTCCTAAAAAGTTGTTTTTGAGGACCCCTTGCTGCCATATTGATTGCCCAGGACACATTTTACGACACTATAATGGCTGAAGATTGTACACCAAACATAAACATCCATCAACCCCTAATCTTAGCCACAGATTGACCCAATGATCCCAGCTGCAGACTGTCTCTAACCATGACCACCAACTGCTACCTTGGCCTCATCAGCAATCTCACAAATGGGTATTGCTGGTTACACAAGGCTGTCAGGAGAGTAGGAACAGGTGAGAGAGCATGGATGACTCAGTTCAGTTCAGTTCATCCAAGGGGCATGATGAAGCCATAATTGACTTCAAATCAGCTCTCAAAAGCTTATTGTTAAATTTTCACCATTTTTACATCTTAGAAATCTGCAAATGCTATAAACCAAGCATTGCTTTAATACTTTCTTGATGCTTTAGAATTAAGAAAATGATGGAAAAATGTAAATATATAGATTAAACTTAAAAGAGAATATCCATATTTTTTTAAAAAGAGAACAAGCTATTAATATTATATATTTAAATGAATATATTTATTGATATTTAAATAATTTATTAAAATGTTTAATTTATTTTAAGTGATAAATATATGATATATTTAAATTATATTTACTAGCTCACCCCTGGCTTAATCCCATGATTAGAGTCATGGCTTAGAGGTCCCATTTCTTCTCCTCAGCCTTCCTTTCAGTGAGAAATTCAACCTCCTGTTCATGTGGGTCGTTTGGAAACAGCAACACAAAGAGCTGGGCCCCTGCCATGATGTTAGACAAACACTCTTGGTATTGGTGATTATTATTAGTCTTATCAATATGACTCACCCTCTGTTTGCTCCAGCACCCAATGCAGAACTGATGCTCCCCAAACATGCCATGCTATAATAATAGTTATTAGCATCATTTTTATTACTTAAAATGAATCTAGTCTCAGAGCGGGCCAGCCTTGAAGAGAACATAGTTTCTACTTTGCCATATGTATGCCCATGTGGGCAGATGGAAAATGGCTGGTGAGAAGAGATAGGGGAAGCAGGGCCAGAACCTGAGAGTTGAGGTCTAGGGGGTGGGAGGGGAGGGGAGGGCTGCCTGGAAGAGAGGGCTGCTCTACATTTCCAAAAGCCTCTTTGCTCTCAATAATCACCCAAATTAATCTCTGCACCTATCTGTCCCACAACGTATTTATTTGTTTACTTGAAAAAACCCCAGCTCAGAGCCAGTGTGGGATCTCAGAGCCCAGCTTCTTGAATAATGCATGAGGTCTGAGCATCCCAGACTCTAACTCACCACACGCCTGGATTGGACCTGATGAGTTTGCCTTAATGTAGCTTGGGATGGCTCTGAGCCCAAACCTTATTTCCTCCTGTTGAAAACATTCCCAGCAGCTGCCACAGGCAAAATGCAGGCAGGGTTTGTTTGTGGAGGTTTTCGGCAGCTTATTTTCTATCTTTTTTCTTTTTCTTTAGGGGAGAGCATCCTTTAAAATTCTTGACTATAGGAAGGGCATTTTTAAGAGATAGGATCTGATGGAAAGGGAGAGGTGCTTAATGATGGCAATGGGTTTGTTCTGAGACCAGGATGCAAAGTAAAACCAAAGGGCAAATACAAGGTGGTGGCAGCACTTCTTAGAGTTGGTATTTCATGTTGTGGCCTCTGCATATGAGAATTGTTGTGGTCCATCCTGCGTGAGAACTTAGAACTGGATGTCAAGAGAACACAGGGCTAAAACTGGAAGGAGTCTTAGACTTCATCTGCTCCATCCACTATCTTTTGGTCCAGGGTCCTGCTTGGAGTCCACTTCAAGTCTCTCCCTACTTGCCAAAATGATTTTTCTTAATTGCATCTCTAACCACATCATTCAATAAAATCCAGTTGCTTCCTATGGCCTCTAATATCAAATATAAACTCCTCTGTTTCATCTTTAAATCTCTTTACAACCTGGTCTCTCACTATCTTTCCAGCTCCACTGGATCTCACTCCTCTCCCTGTTCTCTTAAGTTAACCAAATTGTGTTTCTCACGTCCGACTCTCCATCTTTCACCTCTAGGCCTTTGAGATAGTTGTTTCCAGGGACTAGAATGCAGACCCTTGGAAGCAAATCATCTCTTCCTTAAAGATGCATCTCAAGTACCACTTCAGCATCAAGACTTTCCTGTTCTCCCCACCTGTGAATGAATGCCCTTTCTTCCTTTCTATTTTGTAGTGGGCAGAGCTAAGACATGGACTGAATAGGGAAAAAACCAAAAGCAAATCTTTCTTTTTGTTTGCCTTATTTTCAATTTCAATTTTCCTGTATATATTTAGCCTGTGTATACTTGTATATTTATAAGATATCTTCCTGCATAGAACATAAATAAGAAGAGGGATTGTTTTATTCTTTGTGTTTAAATTTTCAACATTCAGTGTAGGTACTTGATTAATATTTTTCCATCTTATAGATGAAGCCCAGAGAGGAGAGTGATTGAACCTCGATCACGTTGAAAGCTTCCTATGTCAGAGACAACAAAATAATCCTTAAGTCAATCTCCCCTCATCCAGAATATGCCCGATCTGAGCCACATCATAGCTCTCAGACATATCCTGATTGACACTGGCTCTATGAGTCAGTATGGAATAACTGCTCATTACTGAAGATGCTTAGAGAGAGATCCTGCATTCCTACAACCTCAGTGTTGGAAGGGATCCCAAAGACCTTCTGGTGACTAATTTAACCAACACCAGACAAGCATTCCCTTTCTAAAACATCTGAGGATCATTTAGACTTTGTCTTAAAGTCTCCTGTGAGAAGGAACCCACTACCTCCTGAGACAAGAACATAAGTATTTGATGTTTAGACGGCACTTTGAAAAAGATCAGAAGGGTTCAGTGGGCTGAAAGAACAAGGAGAGCTGGCAGCATGATATAGCTTCCAGAACACCTAATACAAACTTAGGCTGCCTTGCTGAAAGCATAATTTCCAGGTCAAGGTAGTGTCAAGGCTACTGTAGACTCTTCTTTGGGTTTAACACATCTCAAGTTTTGGACCCAATTCTGTTTGTCACATTTTAGGAAAGGGATGACTAAATGATGGAATACACAAAGGAAAGTTCTCAAACTCTTTTCTCACCACTCAGAGAATTATAGACCTAAGATTTGAAGGGACCTCAGAGGTTATCTACTCCAACCTTGTCATTTTTTTTTTTTGCATTTTAAAATTTTTTTTATCAATTAATGAAAGTCCATTTTTCTTCCTTTCATCTCCCTCCTTTCTCCAATTGAGGAAACAAGGGAAACAAAAACCATGATATAGATAGATAGATAGAAAGATTAGTCAAGGGAAACAAATTCCTGCATTGACCATATCCAAAAAATTACATTTCACTGCACTCTGAGTCCATCAGCTCTGTCTCTGGATGTAGGTAGCATATTTCAACATCAGTCCTTTGGAATTGTGGTTGGTTATTGTGTTGCTTTTGTCTTTACAATATTGTTATGGTCTAAATCATTCTCCTAGTTCTGCTCATTTTACTCTGTATCAGTTCATAAAAATCTTCCCAGGCTTTTCTGAAATTATATCCTTTATAATTTCTTATAGGCTAAAAGTATTCTATTACATTCATATGCCATGAATGTAATATGCATGTTTTTCAGTCATTTTTAAATTGTGTCTGACTCTTTGTCACCCCATTTGGTGTTTTCTTGGCAAAGATACTGGAGTGATTTGCCATTTCCTTTCCAGATCATTTTACTGATGAAGAAATTAAAGCAAATGGAATTAAATGATTTTCTAGAGGTGATAAAATCAGATTTGAACTCAGGAAAATGAGTCTTTTTGACTCCAGGGAATACTGGTCATTGTACCACTTAACTGCCCCAATGTTTATGTATTCATTTTCTAGCTCTTTTTGCAGTGGCAAAGAAATCTAAACTAAGGGAGTGCCCATATATATGTAGCCATTGTCCAAATAATGTGTACCCCTCCCCCATTCTTTGGGGATTTCAATAAGTAATCTGGCCATTTCAATAAGTAATTTCTTTCCTTTTTTTCTTTCTTTTTTTAACTTATGGATTCATTTTCTCTGAATCTCTAAGCAGTATAGACCTAATAATGATATCCCTGGGTCAAAGGGTATTTTTTTCTTTTTAGTTTTTTATCTTTGCAAGGCAATGGGGTTAAGTGGCTTGCCCCCAAGGCCACACAGCTAGGTAATTATTAAGTGTCTGAGGTCGGATTTGAACTCAGGTACTGCTGACTCCAGGGCTGGTGCTCTATCCACTGGTATGCAGTTTTTATAGTATTATGAGCCTAATTTCAAATTGCTTTACAGAAAGACTGAATCAATTCACAGCTCCACCAACAGGGCAGCAATGCACTTGTCATGGCTCTTTTAGCGTTTGTCATTTTTTTTTCCAACTTTACCAATCTGATGGGGGTAAGGTGGAACCTTAGTATTGTTTTAATTTCCATTTCTTCAATTATTAATAGTTGAACTTTTTCACATCTATTGAGAACTTAGATTTCTTCCTCTGAAAATTACTTATTCATATACTTTGACCATTTATAAATTTGGGAATAATTTTTCTAAATTTGTTAGCCACATATTTATTTAGGTTAAATTATCCAATATTTCTGCATAGATACATGTGAATATTATAAATTTATACATATATTAATGCATATATATATATTTATTGGAAAGAGACTTTCAGCAGAGAAACTTGCTGTGAAGAATTTCCCCCTATTTATATGCTTCTCTTCCAATTTTAACTACATTGATTTTATTAGTGCAAAACATTTAATTTTATATATTAGAATTGTCCATATTGCCTTTTGTGATTTTCTTCATCTATTGATTGTCCTTGAACTATTTCTCTAATCATAGCTCTGACAGGTAATTTCTTCTCTGGTCCTCTAATTTGTTTTTGATATCACCTTTTATGTCTAAATTATATACTCATTTCGAGTTCATTTTGATGTACAATATGATATGATGATCTATGCCTAGTTTCTGCTAGACTGGTTTTCCATTTTTCCAAGTTTTGTCAGATAGTGTGTTCTTACACCATTCATACCAGGATACTGTGCTCATTTGTTTTTGTATATTGGGTATCTGATTGATCTACCTTTCTATTTCCTAACTAGTGCTAAATTGATTTGCTGATTCATAGTTTGTAGTATAATTTGAGATCTGGAACTGTTAGGACCCCTTGCCTTTCAACCTCCCCCAACTCTGATTTTTTCCTTTGAGATGCCTGAATTTTTGTTTTGTCTGATGAATTTTGTTACTGTTTATATATCTCTAAAAAGTAATCCTTTGATTGTTTAATTGACATGGTACTGAGTAAGTAAATTAATTAAGCAGTGTTTTCATTTTTTGTTATATTGGCTCAATCTACCCATGAGCTATTAATATTTTTCCAATTATTTGCATCTATTTTATAATAAAGAACTCTCTAGTTGCATTTGTATCATACCTGTGTGTGTTTTAGCATATGCACAAATATCTTATATATTTTCTGGTTATTTTAAATGGAAATTTTATATTTCAACTTAATGAATTTTGTTGGTAATATACAGAATTACTGATGATTTATTTAGGTTCATTTTATGTTCTGCAATTTTGTTGAAGTTGTTTTAAGGTTTTATTTTAGCTGAATCTCTAGGGTTCTTTAAGTAAACATCATCTCATCTGCAAAAAGTAATAATTTTGTTTCCTCCTTGCCTATATTTATTCTCTCAATTTATTTTAATAATATTATTGTTATAGCTAGCATTTCTAGCACTGTATTAAAGAGCAATAGTAATAATCAACATCTTTGCTTTATCCCTATTTTTATCTAAAAGGTCTTTATTGTCATTATAGATAATGCTGGCTTTTGGTTTTAGATAGAATCCACTTTTCATATTAATACCATTTATTACTATGTTTTCTATTTAAAAAATATGGGAATAGACATCTTATCCAAAGCTCACCTCTAAATCTAATGATATAATTTATGATTTTTGTTGCTGTTATTAATATGGTAAATTATATTAATATTTCCCCTGATTTGGACCAGGTCTGTATTGCAAGTATAAATTCTTATCTTATCATAATGTATAATCTTTATGATTTGGTGCAACTAATCTCAAATGCTAATATTTTACTTAAATTTTTTGCATTCATATTTATTAGGTATATTGGTTTATACGTTTTGACTTTTCCAGATTTAGGTAACATTATCATATTAATATCATAGAGAGAATCTGGTAGGACTTCTTTTCATATTTTTTCACAGTATTTATAGTATATTGTATACATACTATATATTATATAATATATAATTGTAAATTTGTAAATTAGGTATTAATAAATGGGCATTTATTAAGTGCTTGCTATGAGCAAGCATTGTAACTACACTAAGCATTGGAGATTCAATAAAAATAGTCCCTGCTCTCAAGGAGCTCATAGTCTAATGAGAAAAACAACATGCTAACAACTAAATATGATCCAACTATACATAGGATAAATTGGAAATAATTAATAGAAGATAGGCATAAGAATTAAAGGTGATCAAGAAAGGCTTACAGAAAAAGGTGAGATTATAATTGAGATTTGAAGGAAACAAAAGAATGAAGTATTCCATGAATGAGAGTCAGTAAAAGTGCCTAAAAGAAGGAGCTGTTTGAGAAACAAAATACTTCTTAATCTAGAAATTTTTCTTGTGAGTTCATTTATGACTCATTCAGGACAGCTCGATGGTGCAGTAGATGGAACACTGGCCTTGTAATCAGGAGGATAGGTGTTCAAATCCAATCTCAGACATTTACTAGCTGTGTCATCTTGGGCAGGACATTTAACCCTGATTGCCTTGCATCCAGGGCCATCTCCAGTTGTCCTAATCCATATCTGGCCACTGGACCCAGATGGCTCTCGAGGAAAAAGTGAGGCTCATGACTTAGCCTAGCACCCCCCCCCCCTCAAATCCAATTCATGTGCTTGTTATGGCATCATCTCCCTGGTATCATGTTCTTCTTTGAAAATGAAGGACAAACATTATTGTTATGATTCATTCAGTTTTTTTTGTCTGAAATGAGATTATTTAAATCCTCTATTTCTTATTCTGTTAATCTGTACCTTTTATATTTTTGAAAATATTCATATATTTAATTCATCTTGTTAGTCTTATGAACATATAATTATGTGAAATAGTTCTTAATAATTTCTTTTATTCCTTCTTCATTGGTTATAAATTCACCTTTTTAAATTTTTCATACTGACAATTTCTTTTTCTTTTTCATTACAAAGATAAAGTTTGCTAATGGTGTATTTTATTATATAATTATTTTATAAAGAAATGTCCTTGTTATATTTACTTTTTTTCTTTTAGGTTTTTTTTTTTTTGCAAGGCAATGGGGTTAAGTGGCTTGCCCAAGGCCACACAGCTAGGTAATTAGAAAGTGTCTGAGGCTGGAT
Source organism: Macrotis lagotis (assembly GCF_037893015.1). Classification (NCBI taxonomy): domain Eukaryota; kingdom Metazoa; phylum Chordata; class Mammalia; order Peramelemorphia; family Peramelidae; genus Macrotis; species Macrotis lagotis. The sequence continues at coordinate 47,756,172 of NC_133661.1, read as the reverse complement.
TTGAACTCAAGTACTCCTGACTCCAGGGCCGGTGCTCTATCCACTGCGCCACCTAGCTGCCCCCTTGTTATATTTACTAATTCAACAACGTAATTTTGTTCTCAATTTTTAAAATTTCTTTTTGTATTTTCAGGACTTATATTTTTTATTTAATTGGGGGTTTTTAATTTATTGTTTTCTATTTTTTCAATTGTATACCCAATTTGCTGATCTGTTCTTTCTCTTTTACTGATAAAAGTGTTGAAAGATACACATTTTCTCCTAAAGACATCTTTGACTGTATCCCAAATTTACAATGTGTGTTATTATCATTATCTTCAATTAAATTATTATGTCTATGATTTGTTCTTTGATTTATTCATTTTTTGGATTGTTTTAGAACTTCCATTTTTCACTTTTTTTCCATAGGAGTTTTTAAAAATTTTAATTTTATTGCATTTGTTTTCTGTATTGTTTGATATTTCTGCTTTTCTCTTATTTGTGAGGTTTTTTAATCCTCTAATATATGCTCAGCTTTTGTAAAACTGTTATAAGTAGTTGAGAAAAGTGTACATTCCTTTCCACTCATCTTTAGAGATCTAGCATATCTAACTTTAATAAAATAATCTTCAAGTCCTTAGCTTCTTATTGCTTATTTTTGGTCACATTTATCTAGATCTGAAAGGGAGCAAATTGAGGTTTCCCCCACTATTATAATTTTCTATTTCTCCATGAACTCATTTTTTACCTTCAAAATTGAGATTCTATACCATGTAGTGTATATATGTTTAATGTTGATGTTAATTCTGTATTCAACACCATGCAATTTTCCTGTTTTTCTTTTAACATTCTTCCCTTGACTCCTTTAGTTTAGTTGATGCAAATTAAATTCACTCCAGCCCCTTACTTTAATCTTTTCAGATCTTTATGTTTTGAGTATAAAGAACATATAGTTGGATTTTGATTTCTAATCCATTTTGTTTTTCTCTTCCTTTTTATGAGTGAATTCATTCCATTGACATTCACAGTAAATATTATTACTTCGTGCTTTTCTCTCCATATTCTTCTCATACTTTTCCATGTTTTCTACTACCCTCCTTATGATGAAGATGAAAGAAGGAGTGTAGGATTCATGCTCTAGGTTTGGTGCAATCTACTGCTCCTCTGCTCTTTTCTTTCTTTCAATCCACATTATATCATGGGTTCATACTTTTTCTTTTTTTTTTAAAACTCTCTTTGAGATCCACTTTCTTTTGTTAGACATTCTTCTGTTTGAATTAATCTCTTCCTTTAGCTTTCCTTTCTCTCTAGTTTCACTGTAGAGTGAAGTGTATATATGTCTCCAATTTTGTACCAATTTTTATATAACCTCTTTTCTTTTTTGACCAGTTCAGATGTGCAAAATATTGCTGGGTCCCCAACTTCCTCTTTCTTCTTTATGTAGTCTTTTATTTGCTCACCCCAAATATATGAGATAATTTCCTCCACCTTGTCTTTCCTTTCCTTCCCTTCTAAGATATTTCATTTTTCCCTTCATTTTCATTTTTCTTTTAAGATTATCAGTAACAAAAAATAACCCCAGGTTCTTTGTCTTATTATACTCCCTCTATGACCTCTAATGATATCAGGATTCTGGGAGGAAACATCTTCTTATATTAGAATATAAATAGTTTGACCTTGTTTTGTGTCTTATGATTACTCTCTTGTGTTTGCCTTTTTATGTGTCTCTAGACTTTTGTGCTTATATTTCAAAGTTTCTACATAGCTCTGTTCTTTTAATCAGGAATGCTTCAAAGCGCTTAATTTCATTAAAGGTCCATTTTTTCCCTGTTGAATTATATTCAGTTTTGCTGGGTAAGTTATTTTTTACTTTAACATTTGCCTTCTAAAATATATTCTAAATTCTCTATTCAACTATAGTGATGGCTGTTAAATTGTGTATGATTGGAACTGTGGATCTGTGAAACTTGAATTTTTTTCTTTCTGACTAACTAATTTTTTTTTTTGACCTGGTAAATCTGGATTTTGACTTTAATATTCATGGCAGTTTTTTCTTGGAGGATTCCTTTCAGGAGATGACTGGTTGATTCTATTTTAATTTTGCTTTCTGATTCTAAGAAATTTGAGTAGTTTCTCTATTTTTTTGAAATATGATGCTTAGGCTCTTTTATAGGTTCTAAATTTCAAGTAGTTCAATGATAAATTATTTTTTTTCCATTATCTGTCCTTATATTTTCTTCTAGAGTTTTTTTGTTTTTTAAAAACTTTGTTTTAATGATTCTTATTTTCCCATGAAATCACTGGCTTCTATTTGGTCCATGCTAATTTTCAGGGAGTTCTTTCCTTGGGTGAGGTTTTATATAGCTTGTGCCAAACTTCTAAATCTCTTTCCAATTATTTCTTTCATAGCTCTCATTTTTTTCCAATTTTTCCCTCTCCAATAATTTCATTTGGGGCAGCTAGATGGTGCAGTGGATAGAGCACTGGCCTTAAATTTGAACACAGGTCTTCCTGACTCTGACTTCAGATACTCCTTGTGTAGTTCTAGGCAAGTTGCTTAACCCTTTTGCTACAATTCCCCAATTGTAAAATGAGCTGTAGTTTGAAATAGCAAACCATTTCAGGATCTAAGCAGAGAAAACCTCAAATGGGGTCACTAAGAGTTAGAATGACTGAAACAACTTTATAAAAATATAATTTGATTTTAAAATAATATTTAACTCTTTTTAAGAAGGCTCTTGTTTCATCTCTTCCAGAAATTCTAATTGCACTTGTTCCCAAGCTATGTTTTTTTCAATACTTTGCTTTGCTTTGGATGTTTTGGAATCATTCTCTTCTGGTATTGTTTAAAATGTCCCTGTCAATCCAGAGGTGTGCTAGAGGCATTTTGAACAGCCAATTACTAAATTTTTAATTATAAAGCATTTTTCTCCTTTCCTTTTCTTTCTTTTACTGGAAAAGACCCTTGTGACAAAAATATTCAAGAAAAACAAATTCTAATTTCATGTATTAAATCATGTATTAAAATACATAAAATAAACCTATAATATTCCAAAAGAAGCCAACTATATTGAAATACATTTGGCAATTTGAAAATATGTATATATATATATATACATGTATATATACACACACATTTGTATGTGTATTAGATATAAAGATACTTACTATACATTACCAAATATGTTCTCTATATAGTTTTATGTATTTATACATGAATATATAATTATATGTCTATGTGCAAGACGTGTGTATCTCTCTCCCTCTCTCTCTCTACCTCAGTTTAAGAACCTTTTCTTTAGACTCTCTCTTCTCTGATGACCTTCTCAGTTCCCAGGGGTTCATAGCGATCACCTCCATATAGATGACTCTCAGATTTTTCATTCACTTCTAATCTGTCTCCTGAGCTTCATTCACCATGTCACACTATCTCTGTGACTTGTCCAGTAATAGGTGAATGGTACATTTGGGGCCCAAACTTCAGATTCCAGTCTTCCAGATATTTTCCTCTCCCAATGGAAAGACTTCCAGTCCTGCTCAATTAAAGTTGCAAAATCAGAGCACAAAATAAGGACAGAGTGAGAATGTGACTTGTTATGAGGGAATGACCAATAACAAAATGTGTAATTAGTGGAGAGAATAATAAAAGGTGATCATATTAAGGACAGGAATTGAGGATAATCAGTGAGTGACTCCAAAAAACCAGGAAGGAAATGTTACTCATCATATTTTATCTATACCTCAAATCTTCAAGGACTTATCATTTGTCAGTGTAGACACTCCCTGTGAAGACACTGATTACAACCTCTCCATGAATTAGGAAATGGTTTTTCAATCATCATCATCCTGCAGTTAACTTGGTGATTTATCTAGGTTTGTCATGTGATGGCAGAAATGTCATTTATTACTAGGCCTATATTCAAAACCTTCCTGTTTGGTAGAACTGGCTAGGTCTTAGAGTCTACTGGCACAACGTTCAGTAAACTAGAACTTTATGTTATGATAAGATATCCAAGAATCCAAGAGGATTCAATAGTTATGCAATAAATATTTATTAAATAAAGGAAAGAACTCCCTGGAAATTAGATTTGTGCAGGGAGGGGTAGGGAGGTGGAGGGTTGAGGAGTTGGGGAGAGGGGCTTGTAGAGGGTATGACTGAAGCAGAAACAAGGAAACTCTAATTGAAGAGGGTGGGATTCTCCACATCCCATGGCAGGTCTTTGGGGATCTGGGTCAGGGAGCTTTCCTGGAGTCATTCCCTTATCAAATAATTAATTAAATAAATATTTATTAAATGTGAGAATGGCGATCACAAATGTTGGACATGACTGAACAACAAAGAGCCTAAAGATAGCTTAAAAGGACATAATTATTTTTTCAGGTATTTGATATGGAAAAGGGAAGAATAGTAATTGGTTTCACCCCAGAGAGCAGAACTAGGTACAACTGATGGAAATTACAGCCTTTAAGTCAGTCGACAGACATTTAATAAGCATGTATCAAGGACTACACATTGTACTAAGTCAAGGATGCAAGAAGGGTAAAAATATGGTCCTTGTCCTCAACAATCTTATATTCTATTGGAGAAGATAACATTTATAATTAGGCAAGTACCAAATCTATCTATCTATCTATCTATCTATCTATCTATCTATCTATCTATCTATCTATCTATCTATGAGGGGAAGGTACTAGAAGATAAAAGGGATTAGAGAGGCTTCCAGTAAAAGACAGGAATTGAACTGAACCTTGGCAGAAGATAGGAAAACTAAGAATTAGAGGGAAGAGAGAATATTCCAGACATGAGGGAGAGTCAGTGCAAAGTCTGGAAGATGGAGAATTGGTTCAAAGGACTGCAAACTGGCCATTTTTGCTGGAGAGAAGTAAGATGCAAGCAGACAGGAAAGGTAGAAATGGGCCAGGTTATCAAGAGCTCTAAAAGCCAGATTGATCCTGGAGACAAGAGGGAGCCACTGGAACTCATTGAACAGAGGTGGAGGAGAGTGAATGGTCCTATCAGGCTTATATTTATCATATGATCATATCATATCATATATCATATCATATATCATCATATATCACATCAATTTACTATATTAATTATACTATATGGAATAACTTCCCAATAATTACATCTGCCCAGGATGTAGTGATTCACAATCACTACAAGTATAGTCTGGGCAGCCACTAGTTTGAAATATTATGAAAGAGATTTCTATTCCATTGTAGACTAGATTAGATGGCTCCAAGGAATGCCTTCCAGTTCTGAGATTCTCTAATTCTATAAATCCCTGACACTAGAGAGACAGTCTTTGGAAGCGAGTGACCTTTTGGAAGAAAAGGCCATGAGTTTAAGCTGACTGACTTTTCCCAGTATTCACTGACCTTATCAAGTTTGATGATTTCTTCAGTCAAGTATCCATACTAATCAGAAAGAAGGGGAGGGGGCATTATACCTAATGGTCCCCAGCACTCTGGTATGCTGGAAAGAGTCCTGGATTTGGAGTCAAATGGACAGGATTGGTTATGTTTTACCCATGCAATATTTGGCAATTATGGCAAAATCTCTCTGGACTGCTCTTTCCACATCTGGATAATGAAGGGTTTGTGCCAGATGATTACTAACATTGCTATGATTCCTGGGAACCAAACTCATTTGAGAACCCAGATAAGAACAGAACCTTTCCCACCTCTCAAACACAGACCCCACTCCAAAGCTAACAAAACTTTTGTCTTAAACAGCCCCAGGCTCGAGGTCAGTTCCCAGCTTCCTTCCTATCTATATAGGCCCTCAGATTGTCCTAGTCCCTTCTCTCCAAGATAAAAGAATCTGACAAATACATTTACCCTGGGAAGGAAGGAGGATAGGATTTGTGCAGAGAGCGGTGGGGAGGTGGAGGGTTGAGGAGTTGGGGAGAGGGGCTTGTAGAGGATATGACTGAAGCAGAAGCAAGGAAACAATTGAAGAGGGTGGGATTCTCCACGTCCCATGGCAGGTCTTTGGGTTTTGGGATCAGGGAGCTTCCCTTATTGGGAGATGCAGCCTGTGTATAAGGTTGCCCTGATTAAATAGTCACAAGGTTCGTTATCTCCAACTACAGGAGACATCTCCCTCTGCTTCTGTAAAATGAGCTCACGATCTTCATTATTGGAATGACCTCTATAAAGCAAGGAACAAGGAAGTGGGGAAGAAACTGGAGAGTTTCAACCAAACCCCTTTAGCTGAGAAAGGAGCCAGACTGGACTGGTCTTACTGGTGCTTGCTGACAGAACTGAGCCTAGGCTGCCCTTAGCATTTATTAAATGCTTACTATCTGCCACTCACTTTGAGCTAATATCATTTGATCTTTTTTTTTTTTAGATTTTTTTTGAGGCAATGGGGTTAAGTGGCTTGCCCAAGGCCACATGGCTAGGTAATTATTAAGTGTCTGAGGCTGGATCCGAACTCAGGTCCTCCTGACTCCAGGGCCGATGCTCTATCCACTGCGCCACCTAGCCACCCCCTCCACCTAGCTGCCCCTATCTCATTTGATCTTACAATAATTCTGGGAAGGGGGATAATATTATTATTCTCATTTTACAGTTGAGGAAACTGAGACAGAGAAAAGTTAAATGACTTTCTCAGGGTCAAATAGCTAGTAAATGTCTGAGACTACATTTGAATTTAGGTTTTCCTGACTCTAGACCCAACTTTTTATCCACTGGGCTACCTAGTTGTATAACCTTCTCTTATTCATTGTCAATATTTCCTCATTACCT